>NC_056735.1:1668168903-1668178903 GCF_019279795.1 Protopterus annectens | reverse complement strand
TTTATATAATATTAAGGTGAACATTTTACAGAGGGGCAAGAAGAGTGAGAAGCAGAGTTAGCATTGGAAATTGTTGTGGGTAACACTGGTGTTTAGAGGACAATACAAGATATAAGTAATGGTAAACACACAGAATCCAGGAAGACAGAGACTGAGAAAGGTAAATGTAAGATAACAGTGAGACAGGGAAAAGCTATTAACAGGAAAGAGAACATAGTGATAACCCACAGAGTGGTGGTATAAGCAGGGTGACTGTTATGGAAATTAATTTAGTGCAGTGCAGTGTTTATTAAATAGTATGTGAAAAATACATGACATTTAGAAATGTTTCATTGCAAATGGTATAAACTAAAACCTTGTATCAAAACGGTATGCTGCTTAGAAATGTTTCATTGCATATCTGAAGCTATAAAGACTGCTGGACTAAAAATATGAAAAAAATTGTGCTGGACATCAGAATCAGTATTTAGTGATTCATGTAAGTCTTTGTGCTATCTGTAGAGAACCAAATGAATATATAGGTGGAGGAGATGTATTGCTGCTAGGAAACAAATGCATGTGAGGAACTGATTTCTATATCGGGAAGATCATGGGAATAAGTGTGGTGTCTATAGTTAACTGCAGCAGTTACATGTTTGACATGAAATTGCACATTGAGCAAATGTAATGTGTCACATAAAGTATCTACATATGGAAAGATGCACACAGAATGCATATCTGTGTATGTGTTTGCAGTGCAGAAGACAGAATAACTTATGTGAACTGTCCCATCTCTGAAGGGCAACTTCTTGTCTTTCCAGATGATAGTACTGTAGTAGAAAAGGCCCTGATACACAACTGGGACTTCACAACAAGAAACATGAATAATGGCAATTATCCATTAATGGATAATAACACATTACCCGACAAGCATGGTGACGGGGAGAAGAAAAATAACACTCTGTAGATGTACTAGAACAGATGTGGTTTTGCCCCACCCAAATGGCAAATATGTTAGCCAAGGGATGTTAATAAGTATTTTAGGTTTAGAGGTGCATTTTAATTTTAGATCAATATTTTCTGAAGCAAATATTTAAAAACAGACATCTGTCTACAAAAAACATGCAATGTAGATTATTTTGCTATGTCTACAGAAAAAGTGCAACAAAATATTCGAAGAAGAGAGTGAGTCGGAAATGATTCTGACTGCAAAAGGAAACCAGGCATAATTTTACATGTTATTTAATTAACTGCTAGTCAGTTACTGCTTTCCTACAGTTCATTGTTTGCAAGCACTTGTACAGTTACTAAGGTATGATGCTTCTACAATCATAATGCCACGAGATCTGTCCAGTTGAAACATATGTGAATAAATGAATACTTTCCTAGTTTCACCTAGGTACTTTAAACTTTTATATTTGTTTGAAGGTTTTAGAGCTACACCATCCAGAAACATTTGCTTTTTCATGTCAGACAAAACAGTCAATGCTGAACTACTCAACAACAGAATGAGTGGAAATACTAAGAAACCATGTACATTTTTATTTTTCTGTGTCTGCCAGCTAATAAATAGCTCTCACACCACATTCTAGAAACTCAAAATCAAATGATTATTTAACTTAATTCTGTTAAAAGCATAAACTTGAATCAGCTGTCACTTCAGGAAGCTTGTCAGTCAGAAGACTGATTTTGTAATAATATTTAGCAAGAAGATACCGTAAGGAGTTTTAGAACTTTCCTTCCTTTTTTTACAATGTTCACAAACCACTGTGAATGACTAGAATCTATGACTACATTAAATGATGTAACCTTCAGATGGGTTTCTGCATTACAGTAACTTCCTAATTCTATGCATTTGTAATATACTGCTGGATTTTTGCATGGTGCATACCATTCCTAATACTTTTCATGGCACCATTTATTTAGACTAATTGGCTTGGCTTGGGAGTGCCTTCTGTGTGGAGTCTGCATGTCCTCCCAGTGGTTGGGTAGCGTTCGAAAGACATGCGTACGTAAATGGGTGTGCCTTCGTTGCAGGTTGGGCGTCGAGCTCTCACCTCGGCATTTCATAAAAAAATCTACTGCCAATCATTAGCGGACCGGAGTTCCGCTGTGGCGACCCCTTACCGGGAAAAAGCCGAAAGACAAACAACAACAGGTGGCTTATGCAATCCAAGTACATTAAAGGTATTGGTTACAACCAAAGAATAGCTCTAAGAGATTCATGCAAAACCAGCACAGTGGGAAACTCAGGTCTAATAACTGCTGCATCCTGATTTGTGTTACACATGTAATAACTCATGAACTTCACTTTTGTATATCAAGCAAAGTACTGCCATTCCATCATCATTATCTGGAAATATCCTACCATGTTTATACACTCAGGTAGCAATATCTGGTATATTCATGTTTAGAAACATTAGAAGATCCAGACAATTACTGTGCAATTACTATGTGGTACAGAATATATACACAACATCAGCAAGAAAATATGTTGCAGTAAGTCTTTCAGTTATACATGTAGCACTGTTTATTGACTTTTATATCACATCTGTGACAAACCTAGTAAACTATGAACACTGTTGAGGTAAGAAAGCTCTGTAGTAACTTTTAACACTTTTTTTGTTTTTACAAAACTGTAAAGTTATGAAGATTTACAGAGTATGAAACGGTGTCAGCAGATGTCCTATGACTATGTACTTCAACTGTTAGACTAATACTGCTAGCAAAACTATTTTTAGTACATGGAAATCTATGACCACACACTGAAAACAGTTAAAAGATGAGCATGTTAAGCTCCTTTCTTCTTATAGATGTGTAGATGGTTGACACACCAGCTGGCCACTTGTCTATGGCGGACGTATCTACTAATTGGACTACAATCAAACAGTCCAGTTACAATTCAACATCACTCCCATCTGCCCCCTCCCCCACCTGCAAATAAGACTACTGACTATTCAGTTTCCAACTGGGGAAAGAGGTGACAACCTCTGTAGAAAGGTCACTATGTCTAACATGCAGATAAATCATTTTTCAGTATCTTCCCTGGATTCCCTTGTTTTCATAACAAATATGCTGCTGTTGTCAGGTATTTAAGAATGAGTCCTGATTCCTATATGATCACTGCAAAAGGACAGTAGACAGTCCAGAGTCAGACCATCTCACTGATGGCTGAGCTCTGGGCATTAATAAATATCAAAAGGGTTTAGATGAGCTTGTACAGCAGTGCTTACCTCTGATAAATGTGTGACTACAAAAGTGCACTCTTTTGCAAATGAAAGTAGTGTCGCATAACAGCATGTGAGTTCTTCACATAGCAGTGTTAAGAGTGACTGGCTGACTATTACAGCCTGCCAGGTAATAAATAAATAAATAAACAGACAAATTTGCAGGAAGGGCAAAAGGTAAGACCTGTGTTTCCGATGAGTCTTCTGGAAAGACCCTCACTTGAATGAAGAACTAATTATTGCTGGCAAAAAGAAGGTGACAAGTGGAGTACCACAGGGTTCAGTCCTGGGTCCTCTCCTGTTTGGTATCTACTTCTCTGAAGTATAGGCTAACACAGAAGGTCTTTGGCTAACTAAATTCTCAGATGACTGCAAACTAGGAGCCATAATTGAAACTCCTACTGATGTGGACATCCTACAAAAGGGCCTCACTGAGACAGATGCCTGGTGTCAAAGACATGGTCTCAAGCTCATTGCCAAAAAGTGCAGTGTCATCCCCTTTGGTAAAAATTCTGTACCCATGAACTACCACATAGGCGGTAGTCTACTTAACACTGAAAGTGTGATAAGAGACCTTGGGACACAGGTGGACAGTTATCTCTCCTTTGATAATCACATTGCCAAAGTGGTCAGGAAATCCTTCTACGTGGCACACCTCATCACAAAAGGTTTCTCATCCAGAAAAAAAGAGGTCATCGTTCCCCTCTACTCGACACTCATTAGACCCATTATAGAGTACAACACCCCTTTTGGTATGTACCTCACAAGACATCTACAACAACTGGAAAGGCCGCAAAAATACCTCACAAAGAGGATTACTGGCCTCAAACAGATGCCTTACGCAGACCGTCTCAAAAAACTCCAGCTTTAATCCGTTGCATATCGCCTACTCAGAGGCGATCTCTGCCTAACATACAAAGCTATGTCAAACCCAGAGCAGCTGGACATGCTCTACTTAAAGAAATCCCAATCCCTCCGAGCTACATGCTCTAGGGACCTAAACCTTGTCACCACAATAAACAGAACATGCCGGAGGGATAGATTCCTGTCCCAGAGACTTCCCATACTCTGGAGCGGACTGCATATCTATGTCAAACTAAGCTCCTCATTAGCACTCTTCAAGAAAAATCTTGATGATTGGATGGGTAATAGGAAATTCACCCCGGGGATCACTTCTGAGGTTCTGCTTGACAGGGGCACAGGAAAATAATTTTCTTGGGTGGCGAAAGCCAGGGTACATTTTTGGCTAGGTTTGTATAGGCCCTAGGGCCAAAAGCCTAGTACCTACCTATGAACCTATGAGAGAGAGAAAAAGAAAATGGTGAATGACAGCTTGTTGCACAATCTTTTATCTGGTTCTGCCTAGGCAGCAGTCATCTCACAGAATATTACAAAAATGGACAATGCAGTGAATGAATAGCTAGCTCATACTTAATGGCTGAGGGATACCAGGCAGAGAAAAATCCCATCTGTGAGACTTTTTGCATCTGATGTCTATTTTTTAGTTAGTTGGTTAGTTAGTTAGTTAGTTAGTTAGTTAGTTAGTTAGTTAGTTAGTTAGTTAGTTAGTTAGTTAGTTATCCTTTGTTGACCAGGTTAGTCTTACCACCAAATCAGAAAATATCTGACAGTTCAGGAACTTTTAAGATGACTTGCATAAGATGGTGGTACACAGCTTACCTAGGTAATTGCAGAGATTATTAGCAAAAGTTATGTAGTAGTAGTATTTTGTGACTCTTTAAAACGTATTCTGCAGTCCAATGAATTAATTCAGGACAAGCATTTTAGTACTTTCTAAATAGATACAGATGTATCCCAAAACGACTGTTATGCTATTTAAAACAGGTAATGCTGCAAACTGATGAAAGCTCAAAAAGGCAAACATAATAGTGAACAGACCTAACTACCAGATGAACCAATTCACAGGACAGTTGCATTTAGTTTGAACTTGTTGGTATTTAATAAAAGTCAGATTGGTAATGGGCATCCTATAAGATCTGTGTTGGTTTATTAAGGCATTGCTCTCTAGCAGACTGTCTCTGCCTGCCTGACTGAGGGCATGTACACTTAATGGGTACTGAAAATGCTGCAGCAGGAATTTTCTTCAGACGTTTATGCATTTAGACATTTACATCTTAATCTAAGAGGTGAGACCATGATGACTTCAAATTCTTGATCATATACTAAACATGCCTTATTTCAGAATATTTAGAAATCTTACCAAGTGAAGCTGATTCATATCCTGTTGGCACTTCCTGTACTGACTGGTCTTCATCTAAAGATGGATACAATCCACTGAACAAAGATGCTGGGTTATTTGAGCTGTCAAATGCCATCTGGCGCTATGGGAAGAACAGAGATGGGATAAGACATATTTAATGTCATATAGCTGCATTAAATATAACATTCATCATCTTCTTTATTTACTTATTGGCACTTCTGTATCAGGAAGTGCTGACTGGGCACAGGTGCCCTTTTCAGTGGAGGTCAGGGAGGAAAAGCTCTAAGGTATCATATTTAATGCACTCAATATTTACAATAGCATATTGTACAATACACTTTCAGTTAATACATAGCAAAACAGTCAGCATAATGACATTTGTACTGATATTCATAACCATTAAATTCACAAGTGTTGTATTGAGACTTTACAGATAGAAGAAAGCTGTACAAGATAGATAGGAGTAATTTAAAAAAAACAATAGAGTGAGCTATTAGAGGAGATAAGCAAGTCTGATTATTAACAGAGAAGTGGTGATGAAATAGTAATTTGGTTGTTCTAATTAATGGAAGGTACAGTAGTTTGAGAAGTACAATAAAGTGAGGTATTAGATAGGGATATGCAGGTTAAGTGATTTAGTGCTTTAAAGGGAAGTACAAGAAAGGTGATGAAGGGTGTTAGAGAGCTATGTCCCAGATGAAGAAAAGGCACAAAGCTAGGATACATAAAGGAAGTCTTTTAGTAATGGTTTGAAATGATGAAGGTGTGTGGTAGATCTGAGTGATATTGAAATTTTATTCCAAGTTCTGCTTATGCTATTGGAATAGAGACTGACTCCCATCAGCCCTTTATGTTTGTAGATGGTAAGCAGTTGTTTACTATTTGACTGAAAGGGACAATTTGGAAAATAATATTGCAGTAGGGGTCTAGCTGCTGGGCAGCCGAGTGAGGTATGGATGATTTTACCGGTTAACGTGAACTGAGTATAAGACAGGTGGAGAGGAAACTCGAAGTTAGTTAAGTGTTTTTAGTGCTAAACAGTGGTAGGTCTGGTAAGGTTTGCTGCATGCAACTTTGCTATAGCACTGTTCAAGTTTAGAACTAGCTGAGATTCATAGCTTGGTCATAACAGGGTCTCCATATTGGACAGAGGGTAAGCGGTAGCTGGAGTTACCTTGTCAGAGTCTGTAAGGAATTTCTTTACTTTATGTAGGGTGCCTAGAATTTGATGGGTTTTCTCGATGCTGTTGTGAATATGAAGACCAAATTTAAGATTGTTGTTGACTGTTATGCCAAGTACTTTTGTATGTGGAGTAACTTCAGTCATGATATTATAAAGTTGTCTTTTTTTCATGGAAATGGAATTTTGGACAAAAAGAGAGGTAATTTAAATTTTTGGGGGGTTTATTAGCAGGTGATTATCCTGAAGCCAACTTTCAATGGAATTAAAACCTTCTTCAGTAATACTCTGAAGATGTATTAGGTTGTCATAAATGCAAATTAGGATATACTTATCAATGTTTTGCATGAGGGAAGCTTGCTGAGATGATTTATGCAAATTGTTTCTGCATATATTAAAGAGTAGAGCTGAGAATGGAGCCCTGTGGCACACTGGGATTGACAGGAAGGAATGGAGAAAACGTTGAGAGACATTTAACAGACTGGTGTCTATCAGTTAAGAAGTTGTTAAACCATAGTAGTGTAGGCTGTGATGGCCCAAGTGAAGACAGTTGGTAGAGGAGTTTTTGCTGAGAAACTTGAGCAAAAGCTTTAGACAGATCAAGAAATACAGAGGAAACAAGTTTGCCTTTGTCTCTGACTTTGTTAGTAGTATTTGTCAAAGTTAATAAGGCTGTGGTAGTGCTAAGGGTGGGACTAATACCATATTGTGTGGGGGCCAGGAGCGTTTCCTGAAAAATATATTGAAGAACTGTCTTGTGAATTCACCATTCCAGAATTTTTGACAAAGGAGATAATATGGCGATAGCTCTGATATTGTTTATATTAGATGAGGTTCCTCCTTTATGAAGGGCAATGAAGAATTTTTTTCCATAGAAAAAGAATGTATGATTCTTTGATAGCTCTGTTAATTAGAAGAGACAGAGGATAGGCTATGGAACTGGCAGGTAGCTTGAGGTACTCTGCTGGGAGAATTTCTACTGAATGAGAACAGGGTTTCACTTTAAGAAGTAGCTATTTGATGTAGGAGGTTGGGATGGGTTTTAGGATGAAATAAGGAGTGTTTGTTGACTGAAGAGAAGGCATGTCAGGGCTGTTGATGCTTCCTGTGGAACTGTACATCTCTCCATTACTATAGCTAAAATGACTGAACTGCGAAAAGTTTTACACTCCCTAGCCTAGACCATCATTACAACCACACCAAGGCTCTTTTTTCTGTGATGTTATTAAGGCACATGACCTCATGTAGAGCTCTTTAGAAGAGTTACTAAACATTATATTTCATTATTCTGACTTTTTATTTGCATGTCTCTGATCAATTCATCTTTATAATGAACAGAACATCAACATCACTAGCTCAGGGAACTGAAATATTTTCATTGCATTCTGTTGCTACAACACACTGTATACATATAAATACATACATATACATGTAAAAGGGCACGCCTTGTTCATAAGGAGCTTCCAGATTTAATATAAGTAATACAGGTAACTTGACTTAAAATTAAGAAGTAGCTTTCGTTTGGTGCTGTCAGGTAACAAAGATGACAGATACAGCATAATAAAACTTACTAGAAATTACTTTGATGTTTTCAATCCTCTCACTCCTACTGCCTTAATTGGTTCTGAAGTACAAGCCATAACAATGGTTAGCATCATTTGTTTCATCATTTGTTATCAAATCAAGAAATGTTTCCTTAAAAGGTAAGTGTCACTTCCCTATTCAGGCAGTCAGAAGATGACATATAACAATAGGTAGGTGGAAACAAGGCATAACTATAGTGACAAACAAGATCCACCCCAGTTTCCTGCAAAGTGAAAATAATGATTAAATCCATAGTTATGACATCAGAGTTATTTCCTGCAAGTAAACAGATATGTATATACATATACATATATAAAAGCAGGAAATTCAGCTAATGCATACAAAACAGTGATGATGCTGTATCCTTGGCAAAATGTTACAAATTAGAGGAACAGATTACTAGTGCAGGAGTACTGGATTGATATGTCAAAATATCTTTCAGCATTTCCTGTACTAGTGACCCTGTCTCTCCACCCTCTCCCTCTGTCTCTGTATAAACCCTGATAATTTCAATTTGGATTTATATGGCCTGCAATACAGCCTTCTTTGAAAGACGTTGGACAGATCCAATGTTATGTTATGACGTCTTACCTTCAGCGTTGCCCGATAATGAAAAGACATGGGGGCCACTTGATCCATTCTGAAGCTGTCCATTATGATCTAAAAATGAAAAAAGATTCATGTTATTTGCAAGTGTAAGGATCAAAGACAGGCTTATCATAAACAAGCTCACTGGTCATCAAACCTCTCAACCTCTTAGCACAAGAAATATGGACAAAGCCTAAAATATTGGGGGGACAAAAGCCAAAAAAAATAGGAACAGATTTTAAATATTGCTCATATAAACTTAGAAAGTTGATAGAATAACAGGATTTGTGTCAATATACATTTTTTGAGGGATGGAAAGTCTGAAACTCAAATGTATGTCATAATTTAGTGAACAGACCAAATATATATGGCCAGATTGTGGACAGTCTGCAAAAATCTGACTATATTTAAAAACATGGAAAGTGGACATATAAGCTATTGTTCTCAAGATGAATTCTTACCACTTCTTGTACTTAGAACACATAAACAATGACAAGAAATCTAATTAGTTTTTATGTCAATTATTTATAGAAATGTCAGCTATCACACAGTAGCAAGTGAAAATGTCTAACAAGATGTGCACATAAATAGCATAATGATGACTCGCTAGGCATGGACTGGAAATGGCAGAAGCTACAGAAGAAAGTTGTACTGTATGGTAGTTGGGAACAACTAGATCTCATCAGCACATGAAGTGTAAGAAGATGCTACTTGTAAAATGGCTTCATTCCCTCTCCTCCAATTATACTACTTAAGAGTAAATTAAATATCAGTTCTGAAACTTCAGTGCTAAACTCAGGTTAGGCAAAAACTAGATGTAGTCGTAAAATGATTTAGAAGGCACTGAACAAAGAATACCGAGATAAAAGTTCTCATTACCATTATCAGCTGTTTGTCCTGGCAGTGGCAGTCTTCCTAGGAAAAAAGGCAAACAAAACAAACTTCTCAAAAGTCCAAAAAACCAAAGAATGGCAAACAAATGGCAGAGGACAAAGTAAATTCAGTCTGTAAACTTTTACTAAAAAAAAATACACGATAAACATGAAGCCTTTTGTTTGCCATTCTTTGTTTTTTGGACTTTTGAGTGGCAGTCTTCCTACCACTACTTAGAACGTTTGTATCATGCCACAAGAACTGCCAAGAAATGAAATTATTGCCAGATTGTACTGTTTGCTAGTGTACAGTTATGTAATAATGAACCACTGGTTGAAATGTCACAGT
>NC_056735.1:1668081403-1668163903 GCF_019279795.1 Protopterus annectens | reverse complement strand
ACCTAGTGGTGTGTATGCTGCCTAATGTTTAATATTTACTAGCAGTAAAACTTCATAATCAGTTTTACATAGGCTGGCAAAAAGACCTGGTGAATCCCAGTTTGTAAGACACATTGTGTCATTTCAGAGCAATAACTAGTTAACAGTTCCTCCTATCATTTGGTAAGAAGAACCAATGTATAGATAGCCATGGTGCAGTCCCAGGTGCTAGCCAGTACATGCAGTACACTATATTCTTTTAATTAAACCGCAGTAACACGAGTGTGCTTTTCAAGTGGAGGTTAGACTGCAAGTATGGCTTAGAAGCACTCCTGAAATGTTGCTGAGGAATAAAGCATAACATACAGACACTGCATCACTGGAAGATACAAGCATGAAAACAAAGTAACATACAGCCGGCACAACCACATGATGAGTACAATGCATACAACAATCAGAAACTCCAGCTAAAGGTAAGTGAAGAATGATGCTGTTGCTAAGGAAAAACATTCTTCCAGGATTATACAAGTAATTTTCATTTTCATCACTCATCCCCCTTTATTTCCAATTTACTGATGGGGTTGGGGTGTCACATCGACCTTAGTCAATGTGACCAAATCACCTAGAGCTAATGTTTACAACACTGGATGGCTAGCCCTGATGTGTGTCTCACTTAACATGGGTAAAGTAGAAAGCATCGTGCTGCAGGAGGGGATGATGGGTGCACATTGCAAAAGCTTGTAATGTGCACACAACAGAGGGCTCATTACAGATGCACATTTCTGAGAATTCTGGCAGTAAATATACAATGAACAATTTAAAAGTTGATGACTTATTTAGAGTTACAAATTGCACTTGAGAGTATACAGGTAGATAGCAGCAGAGATTTTTAGCTTGCTTCTAATTGGCTTAGCCTTAGCAGGTGAGGCCCATTTTCAGATGCAACACTGGGAATAAAGAGGCTTCATTATGACAGGTAAACGAAGTACACTTATAGTAATTCATAGGTTTTGTAGGTTAAAATTAATGTACAGCCATACAGAACATTATATAAACTACTGACAAGGAAAGAAAAATAAAAGAGAAAAACAAATAAAATTAGATGCCTACCAATAATTAGCTGTGGCTAGCACATCAGTTACTATTATGATACCAGTAATACCAACATTACTGGAAATGCTCAGATTATATAATCAGTTAGCACCTGACTTCGCAGGTAAAGCTTCTTGTGAACAGTAGATTGTATGCAGTATACAATGGACTACGTTGCAATAGATGCTACTAGTATTTCTCTGTGTTTTAAGGCTACATTTTGCATCCCAGATTACAGATATGTTTAATATATGTGTTTGGTTATGACAACCAGATAAGACCATCACCAAGAACATGTGCCAACTATCACGGACCACCTATTACTATGGGGTGATGACATCTTATACATGACTGTAGGCATCAACCACTTTTGTATGAAAGAGGGTTTTATTTTACTATTTTATTTACTTAACAGGTAGGTGTAATAGACCTTTAGAGGACCATTTCAGTCTTAACAGAGTTACACTACTACAAAAAATGTAGTTATGGAGTAAAATAGAACATTATTTGATAAGCACAGCTAAGACAAATATACACAGTCAAATATGAATGAAGCTTGACACAATTGTTGACAAGATTAAGATATGTTAATGCTGGAAATGATGCAATTCTGCAGGAAGAGAGAGGCAGTGGCAATAGTCAGTAAGCAAGTGTGATGGGACCTTTACACAACTATTACAAAACTGGCACTATCGATGCCAATATAAAATGCTGGGGTTGTGACAGTAATGTAACACAGAGGATTAGTAAGGTGAGGGAAAGATTTCAAAAGTAAAGAAGCAGAAAACAGATACAGACAAGAAAAGGAGTACAGGACAATATGATTAACAGACCTTTTCACGTGAAGCACAGACCAGAAATTGCCTGCTAGGTAATGGAGTACTAAATGAAGTGAATAATAGATTAGAAGACTGAAATTAGCAAGTCCCTATCACTGGAGCTAAAGCACAAGCCACTTAAGACATACTATCCTTCTACTATCACTAGACTGAAGAAATCACAGTGGTAGATCCCTTGCATATCCTTGAAGGAGGGAGCATTCTCCCACACTCTCCTTATCATGTTTTCACGCTGAGGCTGCTTTGAAATGGAAAAAAAAAAAAGAGTATAAAATCCATCATCAAAGACAAAACTATTTGATCTTTCTTTCAAGTTAGCACAACATTGGAAAAACGGCAATACAGACCATTGTGAGGGGACACATTGTACAACAATCAGCAATCAAATGGGAATGAAGAAACAAGTGATTAAGGGTTTGTACTCCAGCATACAAAACCTGAGCAAACTGACCTTGAAAAGTTAAAGGTAATAATGTATTTGCATCAATTCTTTCCTAGAAATAACAAAACATATAATGCAAAAAACAAAACAAAATTAGACAGATGGAAATAATAAGGTACTTTAGAGGATATGAGTGTAATCCATGCAGTGTATTAGATAACAGCCACTTTGAATGTAAGTGAGTAGACATTTGTGAATAAACTGATTTTTTTGTTTGGCCACATTACTTATTACAGATATGTGCTACAAAATGGCTGCAAAAGTTTGTGTACCTCTTATGGAGAGGAACCAAATGGGCACGTTGATATGACCCAGCTCCCTCCATTAAAGATCTATTTGAAGGCTCTCATATTAGTATTGTCACATGGGTAAAATTCAGCTTTACAAGGTGAAGAAGAAGAAGAAGAGCACCTTCTACTGTAAAGCCATGACTTTATGTCAAGACATCCTATTAAGCAGGAACTTAAGTATGTTGATTAAAAGGCAAAGTGGTTATCAATGCAGGAGATGGATGTCTGATGCAGAAGAGCAATAGGGGTTGCCTGAAACAAATCAGCAAAGCCTCCAGGATTAATGTTTCAGAAGGTTGTCATGAAACAACGTCCTTTAAATGGGGTAGGGCATAACCTCTTTCCATAAGGACATTAGCAAACACAGAGTACATGTCTGCAATTCTTGTAAACAGTTTTACTACTCCTAGTGAATAACGTGTTTGTTGTCATTTAATTTTTCCAAATGTGTTTTTTTTTATTTATTTTTTTGTGTGTAAGCAATGGCTATTTGACTGGTATATGCTTAAGCAGACCAGATCAACTGCATGGGATTGACCTTACAGATTTCAGAACTTGCTGTGAAACCTTGGAGTAGGTTGCAGTGAGTAAAGGGTACAAAAGGTAGCAGAGTATTGCATGGTATGTGTGGGGGGCTTGTCCCCCCAGTTTACACTGGGTTTGTTTTTTAATCTCATTATCTGATTGACTGGGCCCCCTTAAATAGGCTTTACTTATGTATTGCTCAGACTGACTACATTTGTTTCAAAACTTTCTGCAGCTGTTCTAAATGGCAGCAGCAGTGGTAATATGAGAGTGACTTATGATCTGGAGATGTTCAGCCTGAGGATTTACCATATATTACTGTTTTCTTATTGGGACTTGTTTATCATGTAACAGCCAGAAGTCTTGTGATAAAGTAGTCTGAATCATCATTTATCTGTCTTAAAACTACAAGACTGAGTTTGGAATGTTCTGTTTTCTAGGTAATTTTTGAACCAATTAAGAGTACTTGAGCTGAAATCTATTTTGGAGTTTGTTAAGAAGACTAATGTAATGTACACTTTCAAAGGCACAATTTAGGTCAATAAATATTTTGGCATCATATTGTAAAAGCCCTTTTTTCATAGGTAGTTATATTTTATCAGAGATAGTGAATATGGCTGTGAAGGTACTCTGACCTGATCCAAAGGTGCATGGGGCACCAATTACAGTAGCATATTTATTGATATGATCTGCTAATTGTCTGTAAATTACTTTTTAAAACAATTTAGTTGTACAGCAGAATAGAGAGAAGGGGAAACATCTTGAGTAGATGTGGGATTAGCCTTTTTAAGGATTAGGAAGGTTAAGAAGTATATAAAGTGACAGGAGATCAACTTGGCAGTGAGGGAAAGACTAAATATGTGACACAGGGGTTTAAGTATATACTCAGCAGTCCTGCTCAGGAAGACAGATGGAGACTATTGCAGTTTGGACTATGTTTTGTGTTGGTCACATCTAGTAGCTTACATGCAGCTTTGGAAGTTATGGCTCTAAAGTAGAATGTGGGAGTCCCAATGGTGGATGGATATATTTGGTTGATCCTGGGTATGATGGAGGGATTGGCAGCCACTGTTGTAGGAAGATGGGCTAATGCCCCTTAATTATATTTTGTGGTAAAACAGTAACAAGTTTTTGAAGGTTTTCAGGGTTAGTGGATTCCTGAGAGGTGTAGGTTTATCTGAAGTGTTACTGTCAAAATAAGCAACATTTTTTTATTGTCTTCTAAAATGTCCTTGGTTGTGATCCAATGGAATGCTTTCTTCCCAGGTAAGTTCACTTTGACTCTTTAATTAGAATTTCAGAATTTTTGTCTTAGGTGTAGGAATTCAGCTCAATGGTAGATTCCTTAGGTACAGACGCCTGGACTAGACGCGAGGTGGCAGCAGGTCTTTTGGTTTTGGATTTTAGAAGTATTATATGGGGGACATACCACTAACAGTGTCTTAGAGAATTCCAGCTGGGACTGACCACTAACAGTGTCAGAGAGAATTCCAGCAGACTGCAGATCAGCTTTTTACACGTTGACAGATCCATCTTAGATATTTTGGAAAGGATGCCAACTGTGATTCCTCGGTAGGCAGAGCCTATGATATGTTTCTTTTTTATTTTCTCAATAGCCCCATGTCAATTTTTATGAAAATATGTAGTATTTAAACATGAACAGAATTGTTGGCTGAGTGTGTTAGCCCATGCCATATTTCTCATATAAATAGGAATCTCATATTTCTTAAGGATGTTGTCCTACTTAAAGGCAACCTATCTGGGAATATGTACTTGCTTTTAAACACTCTGAACCATGACTCAATGAAACAAAACACATGAGGTCTAAAATTAGAAATCAGTGCATTCACATACAAGTGACACTCCTTATATTCAGTTCAGGAAACTACAGTGGACGCTTTCCACATACTGCTGAATGTATAATAAGATATGGAAAGTGGAACAATAAGCAGACATGTACTTCATTAATGCATTAATTCTTAGTCTGCTTCAGGGTCATAGCAGGGGATGGAGACTATCCCAGCACTCAGTAAAAGAAAGGAAAAGAACTCAAACTTCAATAGGATGCTGGCTTATCACATGATACACACACACACACACACACACACACACACACACACACACACACACACACACACACACACACACACACACACACACACCAATGCACACAGGAACACACACACACACCATGTACACCGATGGTTTGTATGTAAGATCATCATTTTACATACATGTTTTGGGATATGCAATAAAACTGAGGTACCTGACAAAAACCTATGCAAAGACCGGTAAAACATGTAGACTCTTCTACACAGGAGGCTTACCAGCTGAGAACCAAATTGGGGAATCAAGCACTGCAAGGCAGCAATGATAACTGCCACACGTCTGTGCCAGTCTAGCACACATTCATACATACATGTATATAGAATATGTACTTGCTTTACTCTTATTGCCTACTGAACATCCATTACAAAAACAAATTGATGTGAGACAATAAGGTAAGCACACAGTTTGGGGAATCAAGGACTACTTTGTTTAATCAAAGGCAAATGTACTCAGTGTTCATTAGTGCAGTTATATGGCTGCATGTATGCACTTTTACTGTACTTTTTGTCATACTACTTTTCTGCACATACAGAATCACACAATGTGCATTTTATAACATATTACTATCTGCCTCCATACTTTGACTTGTGGTGTTAATCTCTGTGCTACTTGCCTGCACAGGTTTCTGCCAAAATGGTCACACCATCTATCACTATACTCATCGGTACATTTATGATAAATAAATATATTACTGTATGTGGATTATTTGTTACCTACTGAATACCTGCACATAAATAGCAAAGTGAAACTTATAAGGATGGGTTTTAGCAAGGTTTAAATGGTCACAAGACTCAGTTGCCTTGAAATTCCTATGGATTATACACATGAAAAAACATTTAAATGCTGCTAATGATTATATTTGGCATACTGCTGTACTCATTTGTAAGTCAATGTTAATATGGCTATATTGTTGAAGTGGATATGCTAAACTGTTTAGAACATTCTTACACCTGTTAATGTTAATAAATAAGCCCCAGCAGAGCATGCATCTTCTAACCACCAAATAAGAGCCAAATACCAGTTGATACAAACAAGAGATTCTGTGGTAGCACAGACTTTAATGACCGAGATGCAAGAGATTCTCCATTAGCACAGCCTGTAATGACCAAGCTGCAAGAGGTTCCGCACAAGTATAGGCTGTAATGACTGAGCTGCAAGTGATTCTTCACAACCACAAGTTCTAATGACTGAACTGCTTCACATTCCATCTTCACATTTGCTTCCATGGATATTGCGCATGATGAACTACAGGTAGGCTGATACAGACACAACATACTTTTAAGCTTTGCATCACTAGCCTCAGTACATGACTGGTAAATAGAATAAACAATACTAACTCTCACAAAGCTCACCCAGTCTTTGTTCAGAATGGGTATGTATCACAAACAGTGCAAGTAGAATATTACTTGTTAAAGGTTTTCCAGGTCTCCTAAATGGAAGAGGTGTATTAGCAGCTCAACTTGAATATGACCTCCCCTTTATGGCAGCATCCTTAAAAATGCAAAATGCAATCCATATTTTGTAAATGTCTCTGAGTAAATACGTCACCTTTCTTACTAGAAAGACTTTCACTATGGGAATTTCACTACAAAACAAAGGCCTGTTGCCGCAAATGCCCCATCTCTTGGAATGCCTCATAACAATACTGCATCCAGTGCTTATAGTTCCTCTCCTCCATACTTACCCCCAAAGCTGTGAGAGACCCTCCCATCCTTGATACAAAAAAAAGTTACTACATAAAAAGAATTATATTCCTCCCTAAACAAACACCTACATGAAGCAGCAAAATGCAAGTGTCTTATCAAATCAACATGCTACTTGACATTTCTATATCCCCTGCACTTCATATATCACAATATCTTAAACGGTGATCCCTATCTTCCCTTGCACTAACACTTGGTTATCCCTCCTGTTAACCCTTTCTAACTTTTTCCTTTTACTTTTCTTCTTCTCACATCCCATTCTCAAAATCTATAAACTCTAGGTTACTGTTGAAACATAAGTTTTATATTAATTCAGCTGTACTTAGCCAAAACAAACCAGGAAAACCTATGCATAATGATGGAATTGTTTTAATTACATAGTAAGTGTTACAGTCAACACAAGATGGGAACAGTTGTATGTAATGACATTGTAGTTTATCTTAAATGATGTGTGAATGTTCTCCTTTGAACTGCACTTCAACATTGAAAATACTAGCCATTTAAGTACTTTGTAGGGCTACAGTTTTGCCACTAATATATATATATATATATATATATATATATATATATATATATATATATATATAGTCTTTTACGTGTATATTATTTTAACTTCATTAATAATTTATGTACTCTGTGTCTAATTTTTATCTTGGCTTGATTTCCTGGGATGAGTCAAAAAAAGCTCCATGCAAATCCACTCTCTACCCATTAACAAATTCAAACAAACAGATAGATACATAACACACGCATATATACAAGTAGCTACATGCACAAAGGAATGCATAAATGAGTACATGAATATGTACCTGGTTTTGTTACTGTACCATACTTGACTTTAAGCAGGCCCACAATCAACCAGTGCAATCAATATCCAGTAAACTACTTTTTGTAACTATGCATTTGCAAGTTTATCTTGCTCTACGTTTTCTGCCATTGCTTCCTCTTCACAATCAGCCAAACTTTGTTTACTAATAATAAAGGCAATTAAATGTGTCAATTATTGTAAGGAAGTCCTCTACATTCCACAGCTTATAAACAAAAGGATTGTGTCTGGATCAAAGGGTGTCATTGTCCCCTTTATTAAGCCCTCATTGGACAAATCATTGAATATAATGCCCACTTTGGTATGCATCTGTCCAGGCATATGCAACAACTGGAGCACCCACAGAAACACCTTACTAAAAGGATACAAGGCCTAAGCAACATGTCCTACACAGACAGACTCAAAGCCATGTCACTATACTTGGTATCTTACAGATGTGTAAGAGGTGAAATGTGTCTGCCATACAAGGCATCCTCTGACACAACACTGATGGATTAACTACATATCAGCAAGTTAAATGGCATTAGAAATCTTCAGTCTAGGGATCTAAACCTCTTCTGCAACATCAACAGAACAGTTTGGAGGGACAGTTATATCTCTCAGAGGATACCGCCACTCTGGAACAGACAAACAAAATTCATCCCTGTTCATATTCAAGCACAACTTGGATCTATGGCTGGAAAACAGAATTTTTTGACCCCAGGATTGACCCCTGTAATACTAGCGGATAAAGGTAACTCCTTAATGAATTATCGCATGCATGGGTCCCCTTAAATTATCTATGGTATGATTTCAGTTATTCTCATTAGGGGTTATAAGTAATTATCGACCATGGGATGGATAAGGCCAATCTCTAACAAAATGGGATAGGGTAATTCAAGTACAAAAAGGGAAACTGGCTAATTTAAAAATGGCCTGCAGGGGCAGCTAGCCTAGTACTTACCTATGAAGCTACTTCCTCTTGCTTATTCTTCTCTGTGGTATAGTATTCACTCGCACATAAGCTTTGTCTTTATTCTTTCAATTCTTGAACTGCCATTCTCTACTATTGTTCTGTTTACCGTAACAATAGTTCCAATCAGCTGCTTCGTTTGAATTATTTTACTTACATATTAGGTAAATCAGGTGAACAAATCTAAGTGATTTGGCATGTCATTAGTTCCCTACATATACTGTAGGAAAACTGCCTATATACAGCCCACTGGAGTTGGCACTACATATAAGCAATCCCACTATGAATGTTACAGCAAATACCTAGCACTGAAAAATAAAGAAATAACACAAATGCACTACATGTAAACTGGACTATGTCTATTGTTCCACTCTGTCCCCATCTGCTTACCAAGAACTTGTAAACTGCAAACGTTATAGTACTAGAGAGGGAAGAGATTGTAGCTTCCCATATAAACAGCTACAAGACTGTATCTTCCTTTTACAATGTTAACAAACAACAACAAGGACAATAAATAAAAAAGCACCATGTTAGGATTTCCTCTCCACCACATATGGTTTCATCAGATTATAAAAGTTTATACAGCAGCAGTGGCACATAGTGATGTTATAATTTCTCCTTTATAAAGAGTTAAACACTTCTCAATGTGTTCATTTTAAATCAGGAAAGAATTTTAAAGAATTGAGAAGTTGCTGTTACATCTTTAGTTCCTAGTTTAAACAATTAAATTCAGTGTCACTGCACTTATTGTCACTGGATAATAAAACCAAGAAATCAAAAACAATGATGCTTTTATTTAATCTCCCAAAATACAGTCTAACATCACTAAACAAAAATATATGTTGCATATAGTTGCTGCATAAAATCATTAGGAATCCTCCATTTTTAGGTGACTGAGACAATGGCTAGTGTGTGTTTTGTAAATATTACAATATGCAGTTCTTATCTTAAAAACATACCAAAAAGAATTGCAATAAATGTAACCCATAATGCTATACACCCTCTTTCTTTCCTTTCAGTCATACTTACAATGTCTATTAATCAGTAAAACATATTCAGAGCTACAAGTGCTATCTGAGGAATCAATAATCTACACAACTAATAAAATCACTGGCTCAGTACACCTGGTTTTGTTACCAAATTTCTAAAAACCGAAGGTATTGCAAAAGCAGAATTCCATTTTGCCTAGTATCATCAACTTTTCCATTTGTAATGTAGAAACTCTATTTTGTTTGTTTGTGTCTTTCGGCTTTTCCCGGTTAGGGATCGCCACAGCGAAACTCCGGTCCACTAATGATTGGTAGTTGATTTTTACGTGCCGAGTTACCAGCCCTGACGCACAACCTTCAACGAAGGTACGCCCATTCACGCATGTCTCCACGCAGAAGACGCTCTAGCTGAGAATCGAACCAGGCAGCGTCTTACTGTGAGGTGACAACGCTACCGCAGCACCACCACCGTGTCTATATTTGCATGAAATTATACATTCATTAATGACTTAATGTTCTAAATCAATAAAACATAAAAAGTTATACACATATGCATACCTCTCAACTGCTCAGAGCAAGAAATCTGGACAAAACCAAAAATAAGGGGTGGACAAAGGCCACAAATAGAGGCAGACTTTAAATACTGCTCCTATAAACTTAGAACATTGCTAGAATGACAGATTTTACATTATTATATATTTTCTGAATGATATGAAGTCTGAAACTCAAACGTCTGTCATTATTTAATATTATTTAATGAGATCAATGCTCAATAATTCGCGAGAAAACAACAAATGTAATGAAGAGCAGACCAAAAATAAGAGGCAAAAACATGGATATTCTGGGAAAACATGAACATTTGTGAGGTATGCATATATGCCTAAATATATCATGGAGTCTGTACCAGTCATCCCTTTCTCATTCTGGTGACTTCGAATATGCAGCGTTAACATACAGCGTATTTATGTTACTACTCAGAATCGCTTTCTCTCTCTCTGTCTCTCGGACTGCGTATGTCTGTCTACCTACATACTTAGCTAAAACTTTTTACTAACAGGAGCACACTAAATGAACAAGTAGTGATTTTAGTTTGCATCTTAGAAGGCAGCAAAAAAATGTCAGAAAGCAGTACTTGACATATTACTGAAAATTAACATAGCAAATCTTGAACATGGCATCATAACAGATTAAGCAATACAAAATGCTTCCAACAAATCTAGCTCTACACATTAGACACATAAATGGGTTGGCGATATAATTTATCTTAACAAGGCAAGGATAATAAGCAGGAACAACAAACACTAGTGAAATAAGTTTATGCGAAAACAGATTTTGTGTAGAAAGTCAACATATGCGAGAGATGTACAGCAGCACCAGTTCCATTGTAAATTACATTATTTGCCTCTTGAGTAGTATTTTAGGCTACAGCAAAGTGCCATATCCAAGGACTACATATGCTGCATGCACAGTTCTAATGCGGAAATGTGTTCTTGTGTTATCAGTATTGCTAGTCATGAATGGAAGTCTATAGTTTTATCTCCCACTGTTCAGGAAAGCAGGTCTGGAGGATGTTGGGAAGCACATGACCTCTTCTGAAAAATAGGGATGACCTTTTCAGGAATTTAGTAAAATAACTCCTGCATAAAAACAGGAACACAATCACAATAGGTGGAAATGTTGTCGGGACCATGAACAAATTAAAGGAATGGACCAGAAACAGAATCAGGAAAGATTTGTTGTAGTAGTCCTAAGTCAAGGCTGTAGATGTGTAATAAAGGCTAATAGGTCACCTTTAGCTGTCAAGCTATCAAGTGCCACTCATTAGTTGCAAACTCCACTTACTTTATGCCTTAAAGATGCCCTGTTCCTCAAATAGCTATCAATCTTTCGCTCACAGGAAACAGAATTATGATTGTAAGAAGGTCCTGCAAATTCACACTTCAAATTAAAATGTCATAATATTCTGTAATACATTCAAAATAATAATTGTACATTCAGTGGTTTTCAAAGAATTGCGACTGTGTAGCAGAAGGTATGATACTGTCCATCAATTTGGCACTGGAACTGAAGTGGATCTTTTTATGTAGGGTGTGAGTAGAAATCCGTATGATCTGCTAATTTTCCTTCATGCATTTTTGTACAATTAGTTGTCTATACAAATAAACATTTGCAGTTCTCAAAGCTTTTTTAATACAAACTTCATGAGCTACTAAGGTCATTATATAAACACTTGTTATACAGATCACTGTTTTGATCCAGACAGCTGGTAATGCTAGTGATGAAACACACAGTAATGAGAAGCTTCAAGTTAAAATAAATTTCTGGACAGAAAGATGTTTGTATTTTATCTACTACAGTTTTTACATAGCGTTTCAAAATGTAGACATAGGTCCTACATGGACCAACTTGAAAGCCTGTCACTATACTTTTATTCCTACAAACTGCTAAGAGGTAACCTGTTTCTGGCAGATAAGGCATTCTCTGACCCAGTACTGATGGATTTCCTGCACATCAGCAAGTCAAACATCTGAACTACTTGGTCTAGGGATCTAAACCTCTTCTGCAACATCAACAGAATGGTTTGGAGGGACAGGTATATATCACTGGGGACACTGCTACTCTGGAACAGACTTCCCCATCCACATAAAACAAAGTTCCTCCATGTCCATCCATATTCCAAGTGCACCTTGGATCTATAGATGGGAAACAGAAAATTTACCCCAGGACTGTCCGTTGTACTACAAATGGACAGAGGCAGCTCCTAAATGCTTAATCCATGCATGGGTCCCCTCACATTATCAATGGTATGATCCCACTTACTCTAGTTAGGGGGTCATATATAATTATCAGCCATGGGATGGGTAAGGCCAATCTCTAAGCAAATGGGATTGGTTAATTTGGGTACAAAAAGAGAACTTTGTTAAGCTTAAAATGGATCATAAGGGCAGCTAGCCTAGTACTTACCTATGAACCTATAGTTTTTCCTTAAATATAATGACTTGGTTCATGCATAAAACAGCCAGACATCAGTGCCTTTTCTAGGGGCACATAATAACCTTTGTATGACTTGCTTAGATCCACTCATTTCAACAAGTACTGACTTTGGGAATTTAACCTAATTCTGTAAGATAAGACCTGTTATTAACTTACAGCTTTAACCATCTTTGATAAAGACAATACATAAACTGAAGTCACATTGTGTGAAACATTTGTGTTACAAGATCAGAAACTTCTTGATTAAAAAAAATACCAAACCACTATCAAATATATCAAAGCAAATTATTTCCTAAGTATTCCTGTCCTGTTTATTCTGCACAAGGGAACAAACAAATGGTGATTTTTGTCAAATAAATTTACTATGCTATGATGGAAGGTGCCACAAATAAGCTTATATTATACAGTTAACAGCTGATTGCAGTTTCTATCTGCAATTTCTAATTCCACTATGATAATATTCTCTTTCAGATCTACAATGAAAAAATAAAGTTATAATTAAGGGCATATTTTGTAGCTTAAAGTTAGTATGTTTGCAGTACTGAAAAGCTTATGGCCCTCTCTAGCACCTGTAAGCAATAAAGCACATACCCACATGCACATATAAACTCCCACACAATCACAAACACACACATTACGAATGCAGCTGCATTCATGTAAAATAGAAGCAAATCTTGCAATCAGAATTCTGTCATTCTCTCTCTCTGCCTTTTTGAAATAGCAGTTACGCTCTTTAAACATACCTGCTTTGATTCACGGTGATTTCCTCTGAAGACCTCCTCCAACTTCGGTGAAGATCAGTGAAAAAACATAAAAATTTAAAAAAAATACATAAAAAAAGATCTGAAACTGACTAGCAAATTATCCACTCTCTCTGGTCCTTATAACACAGAAACCTTTAGGAAGATTTGGATAGATAATAGGTAGTTGTAAGTAGAGTATTTTTTCAGTAATGCAGTCAATGTATCTTTCTTAACAGTCCATAGAAAGACTCACAGTTTAGCCTGTTGCTCACAGATCGCTGGCTGTAAAGCCTCTGCTTAGCAGAAGGAAGTGTGACTCACTCTTCTGCCTTACAAGGAGATGGATTTTGCTTTGCTGAGAAGGTGGAGGAGGAGCTTGTTAATTATTCGTCATTCACAAGCATTTCCCTGTTACTGAGTGAGGGATGAGTGTGTGGGTGTGGGTATGTGCATTCTGTGTGTGTGTGTGTGTGTGTGTGTGTGTGTGTGTGTGTGTGTGTGTGTGTGTGTGTGCGTGTGTGTGTGTGTCTGTGTGCATGTGCGTGTGTGGTCTGAGTGTAGATGAAAGGCATTCACATTAGCTGTGAGTAATATCTCAACGACATGCCAATAAAACATAAAAGCTCTGAATAACATAGCATTTTACTGCATCTGTATATGCCGTGTGCTCGCGTGCGCGCGCATGTGTGTGTGTGTGTGTGTGTGTGTGTGTGTGTGTGTGTGTGTGTGTGTGTGTCTGTGTGTGTGAGAGAGAGCTTCTTAAGCTTCTCTGGCTACATGTCTGAACATATATAAAGGTGTTTTTATGCATGGCTTCTTGATAGATTTTTTATTTAATCTTTTCAGTACTAAAATTGGTAGGATTAAAAAAAGGCTAGAATAGTGAAATTAGGGAAGTTATTGATGGTTCATGAAAATAGACAACCCATTAGCACAGACATACAGTATCTGTGAAAAGAACATGGCTTGTGTACACTTGTAATCATCTCTTAATTAGCTGCTGCTTACTGTTATACATCATGACATCACGGAGCTGGGAAGTATTTTCTAAATTGTGACATGCATTTTATACATTACTACTAAAAAGAACACTTTTTAGCATGAAGGTAGAAATATACAAAAATCATGTTAACAAGTGAATTAATAAATACACGTCATGCATAACAAATAAGAATTTCCAGTTTAATAATAATACTTCAATATAAACATTTAAACAGCAAAGAATAAAAAATAAAATCTAAAGAGTGATGCAATGTGCAACTACCTGGGAAGGGAGCATACCCAATGCTGTTTTGTATCAGAATTATGAAAAAAAAAAACAGTGGAAGGAAAGGTAGGATCTCATCTTCTGCCACTAAAGTGACAGATAGGAATACTACTAGAAGTAATTAAATATGCCATATATGCTATAAAAAAACATCCACAAGTCTGAGCTAAAGTTTAATATACATTTACCAGTTCTAGATGTTTCATTCTGTCATTACAACAATGCCACTGCTAATACTGACCCAAGGACATGGGTATGAAGTATCTGCTTACACTACCCATGGCCTGGGTTTGACTAATGGCCAAAATATCAAAGATTATGAGGAAGAGATTGATTGGCTAGAAACCTATTTCTTGCCCTTCAGTGAAAGGGAATAGCTATGAGGCAGGGTCAGGACCTTCTGCAGAGATTGAGGAAAGCACTTGTTGGCTTTTCCACACAGATAGCCTGGTGCCAGAGGCATGTGGAGCTGCACAGGAATGTACTTTAGACCTCCAGTCATACTGTTTCATGTATATAGTCTCAGGGCTATTATGACATTAATGTCTGACTCTGGAGTTAACAACCACAGTTAAAGGATGGAGTGGGGGCAACATTTGTAGAAAAAATAATATTAAGGGCAATAGTGGTGTATTCTCAGCTATAGTGAGGGTTTCAACTGGCAGCATCTGTCACTCATTCTTTCAGGAGAGGAATCAAACTAAAGGTAAACCCGTATTCCACTCGGTGCATAGCAATCTGGTATACTTACAGAACCCAGTCTATTAATGTTTGAGGTATGCACTCATCAAAAGGAGTGGTTATCAGTGATGTCACCCCAGGAATCATTCCTGGACCACTTTTTGTTCATTTCTCTGATGTCAAAGTCATTTTCAAAGGCTTATGGCTGACCAAGACTGAGAATGACTGCAAAATTGAAGTTATCATGAACTTGCAATCTGCCTTCCAGATTCTCCAGGGGGGCTTAACATGCACAGACAAATAGTCTCTGGTCTGGGCCTTAAAAATGCCAAGAAATGCAGCATTGCATCTTTTGGCAGACCTGGGCACCCATGAAACTATTACATAAATGATACTCCTTTGAAAACTGACTAAGTCATTAGGGACCCAGGCAACTTCATTGATAATAAATTATCCTTTGATCACCATGTATCTACTGCCTTTCAGAATTGCTTTTATCTAGCCATACTGAATACTGGGGATATATCTTTGAGGCCTAAGGAAGTTATCTTCCCGTATCAGGCCTATTATGGACTATAATGTCTAGTTTGGTATGCAGTTGTCTAAGCATATGACTCAGCTTGACAGAAAGCAGTATTTTCTCACTAAGACAATCAAGGGCATGTCACATATAATCAACACTGACTACCTTAAAGCATTCGCTTTTTCTGTCTCCTACCGACTTTTGAGAGTAGATCACTGTCTAGCCTGTAGAGCCTCACAGGACCCAGTCCTGTGTGAATATCTTTGCATGGAAATATTCATATTGGTGTTTCTGAGGTAACTGCAAGCAAAGATAGTTGGAAAAAGATGACTGAGTAATAAAACATCTTTTTTCTGGCTGCATGAGCTTGCAGTTAACATGGAAATGCCTGTGGGAATGTTTCTGAGGCATCCCTATCAACTTCTTTCTTCAAGAAATTTGGACAAAGCCAAAAATAACAGAGAATGATGACAAACACAGAGACAATTTTTAAACATATCTAATTAGGTTAGAAATAAACGGGTTTTGCATCAACATGCGTTTTCTGAACAGTAGAAGTATGAAACTTTAATATCTGGCAGTAGTGACCATACCTCCGAACCTCTTAGAGAAAAACATCTGGACAAAACCATAAATAAAAGTGGGACAAAAGCCCAAAAATGGGGACTTTTTTAAATATTGTTCTTACAAACTAAGAAAGTTGATAGAATAACAGGTTTTGCATTATCATGTATTTTTTGACAAGTAGAAGTATGAAACTTTAATATCTGGCAGAAGTGACTGGCTGTAATTCTGTACATACCTCTCAACTTTTGCTTAAGAATTCTGGACAAAGCCAAAAATAATGGGGAGATAAAAGGCCAAAATCTGTCAGAGGTTCTGAAAGACTTCCTAGCCAAAAGCTGGCTCTGTTCTTGTTCAATACCAGGATACATCCCTAAATGTGAACAAATACCTACCCATACCTTACATCTCCTTATTCGTCCTTCTTCACTCACTTTGTTACTTTTATCAATTTTTCTCCCGTCTTTCTCTCGAAACACACCATAAGCCTGCTTTTCTCCCACTTTGTATTGCAATTTCTCTTTGTACTCCACCAACTTAAACTTTCATTTCTCTTTAAACTGGCTAACATTTCTCTAACTATTATATTATTGTCATATAACTTGCATCTATTCTTAACCAATGTTTTCTTATTATGTCTAATTTGGTATAATTATTGAAACTGTATTTTTTTTGTATTATATTATTGTTCTTAAAATTATATTTATTACTTTGGAGCTTTACTCCTTGGGCCTTCACTGAAAATGGGCTCCTGCCCAGTTGGACTTTCCCAGTAATCAAATGTCAATAAATAAATAAATACATTTAAACTTTAATAGAACTGGTTTTGCATGAATATGCATTTTCTGAACAGCAGCAGTATGAAACTTTAATATCTGGCATTAGTAACTGTCTGTAACCTTTTACATACAACTTTTGTTTAAGAATTCCGGACAAATACAAAAATAATGACGGTGTTAAAATGCCACAGTCAGGCACAAGTTTTAAATCTTGTTCTTATAAACTTAGAAAGCTGCTAGAATAACAGGTTTTGCATTAACATACATTTTCTGAAGGATATGAAGTCTCAGATGCAAATGTTTCATTATTTAGTGAGCACCATCTTCAAGGGTTCGTCAGGAAACCACACATTTTAAGAGAAACAGACCAAAAATATGAGACGGTAATGTGGACGTCCTGCAAAATTCTGGAAAGTTGAGAGGTACGATCTTGAGTGAGTCACCTGAAAATCAAACATTATTCAAGGGATAGGACTAAATTTTGAGGCAAAATCAGGAAGATTCTGCAAAATTCTGAACAGTCTATTTATGCATTGATTACTATTTGTTTACCAGCTAAGTGGGCTGGTGTGTTGACCCTTTTCAGCCACAACTTGAGATCAAGAGCAGTGAAGACAACAATTTACAGAAGCGTGAGAAGACATTACATTCATGTGCATAATTCATGTTCTACTTCACGTTCATACTTCACGTGCATACTTCATGTGCATACTTCATACAGTTGATAGGTTTGTTCTACAAGTAAAGTTTGGTTTCCATAAATTGGAAGAGACTTGCATGTTTTTTTCCTTTCACCCACTGAGTAACAGGAAAGGCTTTAGCTCTGTTGTCTAATAGTCTGTTTTTCAGAAGAATTTTTCACAGAGATATATTTCACTGGAGCTAGACTGACTTCCAAGGCAGTAATCATGTTACTGTATTTAATTATTCATTCGATTCAAGGTAATTTTGGGGTTAGGCAGAGACAAATTATGGTAGAAATCCATAAAAACAGTTTATATTCATAGATTAGTAGATATACCGAGACCAATGATTCTTATGATCATTCACGCCTTGCCAATGCCTGACTCAGACAACATCTCCTTTCCCAGGAGGACCATCCCAATCAAACCTAGAGTAAATCTGTGGATAACCATCCAGTCATCTAATTTATATTTAAAATGAGATAGTAAATCATACTGCTTAACATGTAGAAGTTTATTCCAAAGGTTTGGGAGGTCTAGAACAACTCAGTCTCTAATGGTACAACATGCAAGAATGACAGCTGTCCTCAAAAGTCTGTAAGATACTGAATAAAGGGATAGAGCTTAAAGCCTATCTTGGTAGCTCAGGGACTTCAGGACTGTGATCTTTCAGTTTAGGAAACTTTGGAACCTTGTTAATTATTTGATATGATGAAGGAAATACACCTCAAAGGGGTAATTATACTCGATAATTGCCCTGAT
Source organism: Protopterus annectens (assembly GCF_019279795.1). Lineage (NCBI taxonomy): Eukaryota > Metazoa > Chordata > Ceratodontiformes > Protopteridae > Protopterus > Protopterus annectens. The sequence continues at coordinate 1,668,145,161 of NC_056735.1, read as the reverse complement.
CAATGCTGAGTATGAGAGAATTATTACCTCTTTAGACCATGATGATATTCCTTTTGGCAATTAGGTGGGCTAAATGGAAGAAAGTCTTGACAACCCTTGTCACATGATGTTCAAAAGAGAGGGACCTTTGGAACCTTTCTAATTGTTTGATATGATTAAGGAAATACAACTCAAAGGAGTCTTTGTACTTGATAATTTCCCTGATCAGTGTTGAGTATAAGAGAATTATCACCTCTTTAGACCATGATGATATTCCTTTGGAAATTAGGTGGGCTAAATAGAAGAATTTCTTATCAACCATTGTCACATGATGGTCAAAAGAAAGGGGCTATCAGCCCAAATACATAGGTCCCTGACAAAATTTTATTTTGTAGTGGTGTGTTGTCTATTCAGTATGATGAGGGAATAGGCTGCCACCAAAAGCAATGATACTATACTTTCTAGCATTTCACCCCATTTTTAATACACCTCAGGTTTACTAGGGAGTGTTCATTCAGGCAAGTGTGGGTGTGACTGGGTGACATAACCTCTAGTTTGTAGTCATCTGCAAAGTTTGTTAGCCAGAAGTCTTGGCTCTCTGTTCTGAGATCTAAGAAGTAAATACCAAAAATGATATGTCCTAGCACTGAGCCCTGAGGGGCACCACTGGTCATTTTCATACTTATTGATGAGGCATCTGCAGCTGTCACTGTGTGGGCTCTTACTTTCAGAGATTTTGTTAGCCACTGTGATGATAGAAGCTACTGCCAGCCATGCCAGGTGAAGTAGGGCAGTGCATGTATGACTTGTGCCAACACAGCTAGCCGGAATTTTATTTACTTGTGTTAAAATGCATCAACAATACACCCTGCTGGAATTAAAAGAAATGTGTATGTATTATTGCAACTGAATTAAATATTTATGATTTAATATAGGACACTGGGACAGCAAAGGTTAACAAGCTAGCTTACATTATGAAAAATAAGAGAAATGTAAATGAGCTGTTAAAACATTAAAACAGAACCACACAGTAATGAATAGGACATGAAACTGTGTGTCTGAAAGAAGCCTTTGTTTATTACCTCATTAAAAAGAGGGGAAGCCCTAGGCACTGCCATAAAATTTAGATGTGTATTGTAGCTGTCTATGCTAAATTCCTGTTTCAGCTTCAAAGGGGATAACTGTGAGAACCTAGAGTCAGGTGACCAGATGAGGTAATTCTGCAAGCCATCTTGGATATTACATTTTACAGGGAGTAATCCCTAGGTAGGGACTATTCTGTTTTGAGAAACCTGGTTAAAAAGATTGCTGACATATTTCATTGTGCCTTGCTTTATCGAGTAAGTTATTAGGGAATAGTAATTCTCCTAGATTCAGTCAGGAATATAGTGAAGCTTAGTTTATATATTGTTTTTCTTTATTTGTTTGAGTCTGTCCATCAATGTTCTTTTCAATATTTCCTGTGCTGAACTCTGTGGTTTACTGTGAATACATATTCAGTATTTTCATGTGCTTTTATTATTTATTATTAAATATATTTAAAACGTTTATTGTGGCTGGCCCTTGTAGAAAGTATTTAACCTTTGTGAGTGCTTATGTTTATTTGGTAACACTGTGTGGGCCACTCCAGAAGCCTAGCCATCTTGGTCAACTACTACCATTTGTATTAGTATTAATATTACACAGTATAGTTGTACACATCTTATTAAGAGTCTTAGAGTAGCTGATTGTGGAGTGTCTAGTGGTAGTGATAACTACCTTATACTCTGGGGAGAAAGGGATGCAGCAGGTAAATCTGTGCCAGCCTTTTGCAGGTGTGTCTGTGTGTGTGTGTGTGTGTGTGTGTGTGTGTGTGTGTGTGTGTGTGTGTGTGTGTGTGTGTGTGTGTGTGTGTGTGTGTGTAGAATCAAATCTCATAGTGTGTTTGTGTCAGATACCTGGGACAGGGACACAAAGCACTGGGTTTACAGAGAGGGTGCTGGAGGACTTGGCTTATACACTTGGCTTAGGACTTAACTCTACAGCTGTACCAGTGGGGAATCTTATCAGGGACTTGGAAGGAGACAGATATAGAGAAATCCAGACCCAAGGCTGAGTGTGTTCCCTCTGTGCTCTTAAGGGAAATTGTGCTTGATGCAGAGAGGTCTGCATTTGGAAATACTGAGTATATCCATTTGTATTCCAAGTACATGTCCCTCTCCAGTGTCAGTGGTGAGGATTCAGGCTCCTTGATTAATGGCCTAGTATTGGGACTTCACATATTGGTTAGTAGTGGTGGGACCATCACGCGTCACATATTGCAGTGGTGGGTCCTTCACACATCACATATTGGTTGGCAGTGGTGGGACCATCACTCATCACATCCATCGGTTTACTATCAAAAGCTTGAAACTCACAACTGCGAATGTTGATTTACACAATGCATATCCTCAACTCATAAATATTAATTGGGTTCAAAGGTCAACCATTCAACATCAACAATGGACTGTCGATATTAATGTTGGCAGCTGCCATTGCCAACCATGCTGCATGTCCCTGCTGTGTGTATGTCCTTCTTAACTGATGGACACTTCATCATCGACATTCTGATAGTTGCTCCTACCATCTTCAAGGAGGTGGCTGTCATGTAACTGACTTTCAACAATTTGATTGTAAACCACATCCATCTTACCACATATGGGTCGATTTTTAAGGCAATTAGCTTTAGTATGATGTCATCATGGGGAATGGTGTCAATGGCCTTTGCCAAGTCAATATATACCATGTTCACTATATATCCACCATCTATAGCCTCTGTAACCCTTTTGAATAAGTTTACTAGGGTAAACAGATGGGATCTACCCTTCCCAAAGGCAAGCTGTTGGGAGTCAATTCTAACAAGAGACTTGCTATAACAGTTTATGAGGTTAGTTATGATACAAACACGATTTTGCAGATGAGGCTTGTAAGCCTGACAGGACCTTAATTACTCAGGTCAGTTGTAAGGCCACCCTTATGGAGGGGCATCACCACTGCAGTGACCCACTCATCAGGGATGAAGCCAGTCAGTAAACTTAAATTAGTTTGTGGGGTGTGTGGGCAAGGGCATGTTTACAGCTATTTATTATGCAACTTAGATTATGGTATTAGCAGTAAATAAAGATACAATCAAAAGGATTCTGTATACCAGAAATCTGACAAAGCCAAGCATCTTTCATGTTTTTTTTAACAGATGTTACAGTTTCATAAAAAAGTTTATGGAGATTAACAAGCCTTGTTGATAAGCTGTGTGATACACTTAAATGGAGCAGTCCCTAGTAACACTGAATATTATGACTCTGGCCTTTGGTGATATGAAACCTTTGGTAAAGGACTCCATGGGCCCATAACTATCCACTGTCCCCCCTGCATACCCCCCCCATGTGCCCTCTACTTCTCCCCATCCTGGCCTTGCCACACCATTCAGATTACTTTTTTTCCTTATTTTCTCATACTTCACTGTACTTTTCAGATTTTTCTGCATTCTTTCAATCTATCCTAATATTGCACTGTAATAAATGAGGAGGAAATAATCAAATTAACTGGAGGTCTCAGCTACACATAAGCCATTGGGTTCTAGATGCTCTTTATAGACTTTTTTTCAAATCTTTTGAGACAAAGATGGCCTGAACAAAAAGTGTGACTAATGAAAGAAATTCATTTTAACTCTACATTTTCTTCCTGTATCCTTTCATCACTCCTTGAATGGCAAAGACTGCAGTGTAATAACTGTAGAGAAGGTAATAGAATTAAGTTAATAGGCTGTAGACTGTTTGGGCCTCAGAAATCAAATAAATACATAAAGATAGTCATCTTCTTTGTATCCCTCAGATGTTAGATTGGGATGAAAGTGAATAAATAAATGGCCTCAGTCATGTATTTCAAGGTGCTCCTGCCACACATCATATATAGTTAGCCTATTCACCCCCCAACTCCCAAAATCCGGCTACTGTCTGTCTATCCCTCTGAAAACCAGAGAAAATAAACATATTTTAAATGGTTGATCTCAGGCCTATGTTCACAATATGCCTCCATACCCTGTATTCACTTCTGGTATGTGATTGTGAAAAAAGTGAAAGAAATTATTACAGTCATGTATTTTAGCCTGTTACTCCAAGACAGTACACTGTCTCAGCATATGCTATAGTGATCTGGTGTGGATTCCTCTGAGGTTTGATTGTGTGAAAAGGTAAAGAAATAATGACCACGCTGTCACAGCCTCATACAAGCTTTAGTGACCTTCTCTGGCCACACTTTCCCAGTCCCAAACAAGTTATGCTGGTCTTCTGTGTATACCTTTGAGGCTTGATTGAAAGGAGAATTTAAGAAATAACAAGAAATAATAATCTCACTTTTTCCAGATGCCCCCCCCCCCCACACACACACACACACACAAGCTATAGCAACCTTCGGTGCACACCTCTGAATGGGGCCAGTTGTAGAAGAGATGTGTCCAAGGCAAAAATCCTCACTAAGAGTGCATCAAAATCCATTTCTGCAACCTGAGTTGTAGATGCTGCCAGGACTAAGATTTTCTGTGATATATTTTATGCCTTATTTTTGAGAGGTAATGACATAGTGGATGGATCACTGTGATTATGGTCTGAATTTTGGGAAAAAAACATGCTTGTTAAGTGCCATTCTGACATTGGAAAGGTTCTTAACAAGCTTTTATTAAATACCTCTTAGCATTGTTAAACTCTACTCACACTAGAGGATTAACAGTAATCAGTGGTCACCACAAACAAGCAGAGAGAAGGTGTTAAGCACTTGTCAGATTTAAAAAAATAACAGACCAACTTTAAGTGTTTATCAGTCTGCATGAAGAGTTTAACAACTTCCCACCACTTTTCTGTGGTGGTTGCTCACTATGTGGCAGCAGCAACAGTCTGTGTGTTATGGCTTTAATATTTTTTTTCTCTCTTAACTATTGAATATATGACTACTGGATCACATACCATGCAAGTGCAACATTAACTTCATTTATAATTTTCTATGAAATGTTGTGCAGTCATTCCAAATGGAACTCACATTTGCACTATATTCATCTTGTGTTATGGCTATGCTTCTGTTAAGTCAGTAGACAGCTAAAAAATGCACTTTTAGATCTCTAAGCACCCCTTTTGCCTTCCGCCCTCCCAGCCTTTAACGTCTGGCATGCCTGTTTAGGAGGACATTACTGCATGCTTCAATGTTTTTCTGAACTCATTCCCAGATGCTGTTCTCCTACTACTACTACTAGAGAGTAAACTTATAGCAAGCTCTGTCTTCCTCCATGCCTCTATTTCTCCCCTCCAAAGAAAGGAAAGTTGTTATAGTTTATCATCTACCCAGCCCTGTCAGTCCCTGTGGCATATAGGCCAATATTCAAATCCAGACCACTGTTGGAGCAAATGGGGCTATTGCTATTTAATCCAGCTAGCCAGCATGTCTTCTCTTACCCAGCTTCTCTGATACTCTAGCTGTCATCTAATCTGAGGTTTTGTAGACCAACAAGATTTGTCTGTGTCATAAGGTCAACATCCAGTAAAACTATGAAAGTTGGTATCAGGTCAGAAAACATTTATTTTAATTGTTATTTATATCATAAAAAGGTAGGCAAACTTTACACAAAGTAGAGTGATGACTATAACATTATTCAAAGTAATGCATTTCATATGGTGGAGTAACTCAGGGTAGCAAAGTACAAGGGGGTGAAGGTGTAACATTTGCATATTTATGATTCATCATGTTTGAAAACCCCAGGCATAAATTGATTTAATGTTGTCTATCTACAAGGTTGAATAAAACTTTACTGCTTAAATAACATAAAACTGCCTTTTCTGAAATGTTTGTAGATCTGCACAGTTTCCTGCTTCCTTTAGAAAGAAAATACATGCTTTCCTTAGTAAAATCTTACTCATTTTGTCAGTAAATCCCATCCATTAGGAAAATGATTTAGAAGTATTTACTTTTCTATTTTAAAATGTGCAATAAAACAGTCTTCACAATATTTATAAAACATGTCAAAACTACATTTAAACAGTAGGGAGAAACCCCATTATCAGATTTTTTCTCTATTGTGTAGTGACATATAATTTTAACTCCAATATTTTTAACCATTCAAACATGCAAAACTAAAATTGCACTTGTTTATGTCATTTTAAACTTTTATCTTCAGTGAAGAAGCAATGAATATCAATTTGCTACATTTTTATTTTCACTGAAAAGCAATTGCTCAGTTCTTTATTTGGACTCTTTTTGCAAGTGGAAGAACATACATTGTTTCTTAATAAAATGCTTGAAAGTAAAGCATTGTGTTGAATCTAGGCAACATTTTAATGGAGTCTTTGTTATAAGTACCATAACCCGCTTCAAAATATGCATTTATAAGGTATCTGGATCCATTCACCTTTGCCTTACACCTTACAGTGTACTCAGGTTGTTAATTGATCCCCAGTAAGTACAAACCAAGTTGTGGGTTATTGTTTACTGATTTAATGATATACTTTATTACATAATAGCTTGTAATTTGTAATGTATTATAGATTGTGCATATATTGTATCATTTGTTCATAGATGATGTTTATCTACATATTTATTTGAATTATGTTCTTATATCAGTACTGTGGTATGCTTTGCCACTTTTACTACTTTATGACATGTACTAATGTATGAACGTTGTGCATACCTCTCAACTGTACAGATTTTTACAGTATGTCCAGATTTTTGGCTCATATTTTTGGACTGTTCCTCATAAAATTTGTGGTTTTCTGGCAAATCAATGGGATGATCTGCAGACTGAAGTCATTAAATAATGACATACATTTGAGTTTCAGACTTCAAATCCTTCAGAAAATGTATGTTAAAGCAAACCCAGTTACTCTAGCAACTTTCTAAGTATATAAGAGTAATATTTAAAATATGTCCCTATTTCTAGGCCTTTGTTTTCCCATTTTGTTGGGCTTTGTACAGATTTCTTGCACTAACAGATTGAGAGGTATGACTTTGTGTCATTTTGTGTTGTACTAACATACATTCAGTGGCATGTCTCCTCTGTTAATATTTACACTCTGATGTGTTATACTGCATGATCTTTCTTTTCTGTTTCATGCTGTGCTTGCTTAACGGGTTTGGTCATGACTGAAAAGGGTCATTGTACCAGCCCATCTACCTGGTTAAGTAACACAAACAAACAAATAAATAGATAAATAATCAATACAATGAAATAGCCTCAAAAAAGTCACTTCAAGTGCAAACACATAACATTGCTGCTCAGAACATAGCAGATTAGTAATAAACAGATGTTTTTGGGAGGCCACACTCCTTTATATTTGAATATATTAGCTCTAATGTAACAAAAACCTAGAAAAGGGGTACGACATTTGCCTTTTCAACAAAAGAAAAAAAAAACGACACTTTAAAAGAATAAAAATAATTGATTTAATCAAAATCTGTACACTTTTCTCATGCTTCATACAGATTGTTCAAGATTAGAAAAAGAAAGAAAAAATACTTTCTGGTTTAAATGTTCATTAAACAAATGCACCTGATAAAAGGCACTAATAGCAGTATCGGTAGAGTTAATCAAGATTTAACCACAAGTAGAAATAACTTTCACTAAAATATATACAAAATGTTACATTAGGTACTTGCAGGGAACTAGAATTCAGTTTATTCTGCCACTTTATTCTTTGAATCATTTAAACAAGTTCATAGGTGATTACTAGGCTACAACCCAGGGGGCCTTTTTGAGTGTAGCCATACTCCAACAATGTATCTAACAAGCTTTGCTACCGTAGAGTAATTTTAAGAAGTATATGTAGGTTTGGGCACCAGTGATCAGGCATTAACAGATTACCTCTGTCTAATAAATGCATAGGTGTGAGACCAGAGGTACATTTCTGATTCATCATCCACTGGTCCAAGTTACATTTGAATTGGGTTGGAGAAAATCTCTGCTTCACCTGGACATGCCTATCCCCCCACCATGTCCTAATTATGTTGCATATGAGGTTTTGGTCCCTAGATCAGGTAATTATGATGCTACTTGTTATATGGGCACGCATAAGGTCCATCAGAGGGGGATCAGACGATGCTTTGTAGGCCAGGCATAGATCGCCTCTCAGCAGTCTTTAGGAGACAGAATACAGGGATAATGCTTTGAGGTGGTCCGAGTAGGACATGTTGTTTATTCCCTGAATTCTCTTTGTGAGGAACCTCTATAGATGCTCCAGTTGTTGCATATGCATGGTTAGGTACATACTGAATGGGGGTGTTGTACTCAGGGACTAGTCTGATGAGAGCCATCTACAGCAGAATAATGACATCATTGGACCTAAATGTCATACCCTTGCTTATAAGTTGCATAACATAGAATGATATCCTTACTACCGTAGTCACATTATCATTAAAGGCCAGGTTACTGTCTACACGCGTTCCCAAATCCCTGACCATTGGATCTACTTTTAGGGGTGCATCATCAATGTGGAATTTTCCTGGAGCAGTTGTCTATCCAAAAGATAGCATTATGTATTTCTTGCCACTGAGTTTTAGACTAAGGCTCTGGCACTAGTTATTGGTCTATATATGGCCTTCTTAGTGGGTGTTTGAATCTTTGTGGAATAGTATTACTACTCCTAATTTACAATCGTCTGCAAACTTGGTCAGCCAGACACCCTTCATGTTGGCCTTGACTTTACAGAAGAAGATGCCAAATGAGTGGGCCCCAGTACCGAGCCTCGAGGGACTCTGCTAATGACTGGCCTTTTTATGCAGGTAGACTCCTTTATCCTAACTTGTGGTCCTATTTTTTTTTTTTTAAACAAGAAGCATCTTTATTGAATTATCACTTGTGACATAGGCAGTTGTACATTTATATAAATGAAAATGAACCATATTGACATATTTTCAGTTGCAAACATTATGCATCACATACAATCTACTGTAATAGTCATTGTCATTTGAACATAACATAGCTCATTCAATTTCTGCTTTCCCATAAGCCTCATTCCTCCTCCAAAACATTATTCTGCATGTATTGTTTCTACAATTCCCATTTTTGTATGTAATTTTCTACTACCCTTTTCTAAAGATCAGTTTTTTTTATCTCTGTTAATATTTTCACTACTTCTAGTATGTTTGATTTAGTCTTCCACTTCCATTTTATAGTAAAATTAATAACATCCCAACCAACATCAACTACCAATCCTCTTACACTGCAACCTACTCACTCCTCGCACTAATTACTGCACATACTCCATTACATCCAATCATCATGTATATATTGAACCTCATCACTCTTGAACTACTAGCTATAACTTATCACCTCACCTCCTATCACATCACTCTTCCTACTACCATTACTATCCCATCACAACATACATCCATTTACTCCACTCGCACCAAACACTGTAGCCTACACATAACCTCAAACAGTCACCACCACAGCACAATCCCTCTACCTCCCAGTACACTTATTAAAACCACTACTAAGTCACTTACCACACACAAGTACATAGCCATTCTTATTAAACTATCAAAACTCCTACAACATATCAGGCATCAATTAAAATTAGCGGGAGACATACACCCTAACCCGGGCCCAAACCCTGACACGAATTCCCCTTCCTCCCCACCCTTCTCTAACAACCCACCTTTACTCCCCAGACCAAAAAATAGCCTACTTATCCTAAACTTAAACATACATAGCATTAGTAATAAAATACATCTGCTGCATACTCTGTTATACACCTATTCCCCAGATCTACTATCCCTAACCGAAATGTGGTTAAAGCCTACTGCACCCAACAGTGAATTTCTTCCTCCAGGCTATAATGTAATACATAATGATAGACTATTCAAAAAAGGAGGTGGTGTAGCATTACTTTACAAAAACAACATAAAGGTTACCATTATCAACCCTTCTATACTCCCCTTAATGCCTTCTGAACTTCTACTAGCCAAACTTGAACTTACTGATAAAAAATCTTTGAATATTATTACAGGGTATATACCACCAGGTAATACCATCCCCACCCTAGAAGCCCTTTTACATTGGGCCAGTCAAAACCTACCCCGAGAAACAATTATCCTTGGTGACTTTAATATAGACTAGCATACATGCTCTAGTACCAACACCACCAACTTTATAAATCTTTATAACTTCTCCCAAGTTATTAAATGTAGTACAAGGCTAGGTAATAATAAAACCAAAGAAAGCCTGCTAGACTGGATACTGATAAACAATGCCAACACATCCTAGCAAGCAGGTGTCCTACCAGATGACTTCAGTGACCACCAACCCACCTTCCTACTAAAACTCAAATCCCACACCAACTCCAAGCCAGCCACTTCGCAAACAAACAAAACTTTGATATAAATCAATTCAAACTTGAACTACAATACCAAAGGTGGAACCTACTAAAAACACTCCCACTATATGAAGCTGTTGATCTACTTAACATCACCTTCCTAAAAATTTTAAATGCCCATGCCCCTCCTCGTACAAGAAAACTAAAAATTAACTTAGCCCCCTGGATCACCAGTACCACCAGGAGCATGATAACTCAAAGAAATAGAGCTTGTTATCACTGGAGAGCCACAAAAACCATAGCAACCAAACAACAATTCCAACAAACTCAGAAACGAAACAAAAAAAAAAAACAATTCTACTGGACATAAAGAATTATTTTCTAAATTTGCAAAACAGACACTGAAACAACCCCCAAAAACTCTGGGCAGGGTTAAATAAATTACTCCACCCTGGCAAACCCATTACCCCAACACCAACCACTGTAAGTGACAGCACTGACATTCCAGAAGCATTTAATACATTTTTTATAGAAACCATTTCAAAACTATTCATCAACAACCCACAACATCTACTACCAGCAACTCTAAGCTTATTAGCAGTATCAAAACCACCTTCCAATTCAAACCTATTCCCACTAATTATGTAAAAAAACTATTAGGTAAACTCAAACCAACTACCCTAGCTGCTGACAGCATTCATGCCAAATACCTTCAAATGGCTGCTAATGAGATAGCCTATGCAATATCAATTCTCCTCAACAGATCAATAACAGAAAGCAAAATTCCAACAATCTGGAAGACAGCATATGTCATCCCACTACATAAAGGTGGCACCTGCACAGACCTTATCAATGATCGCCATGTTGCCATATTATCCCCACTAGCTAAAATATTGGAAAAATGTATTCACCATCAACTTATGCAATACCTACTTAAAAAACAACTTCTCACTCCTACCCAGCATGGGTTTATACCAGCCCATAGTACAACAACTGCCATCCTCTCCTTCACTAACCTCATCAACCAAAACAGGAATTTAGGAAAACTAACATCAGCCATATTTTTAGACCTATCAAAAGCCTTTGACATGGTAAACCATCCCAAACTTCTTGAGTCCCTCTCAGAACTTGGACTATCCAATCACTCACTAGCCTGGTTTCAGAATTACCTACTAGGCAGACAGCAAGCAGTAAGGTGGGATACCAAACTATCCACACTTCTTCCTATTACAACTGTAGTCCCACAAGGGTCAATTTTAGGCCCTCTACTATTTTCCATCTTCATTAATGATCTCAACAGCATCATTTAAGATGCAACTGTCATACAATATGCTGATGACTCGACATTAGTCTGTTCAGCCAGCAACCCTCTCACACTCCTCTCCGTCACCCAACAAGTCTTCAAAACCACTGAAGCTTGGTTTCTCAGTAAAAATGTGTTACTGAACAAAAAGACCAAATTATTAATTTTCTAAACAAATAAATCCAACTTAGAGGCAGAAATTTTCAATATTATGTCTAGTGATGGTACCATTATCTCCCCAGACTCCCACACAAAACTACTAGGAGTGACCATTGACAACAAACTGAAGTTTGACCTTCACATAAATCAAACTATCAAAAATATACACAAAAAAACTTGGCTGTACAAAAATAAAACATACCTAAATCAACAGACTAAAATTACCATGGCTCAAACTCTGCTCCTATCCACACTTTTATATGTTGCTTCCATCTTCACCAACCTATCCAAAACTGAAATCACAAAACTAGACACCTGTTGCAATCAAATTGCCAGATTTGCCACAAATGCTCCTTACTGTTCCCACCATTGTCACTAACTGCTGCAACTAAATTGGTTTGAACTTCCAAATCGCATTACCTTCCATCAACTAGTCTTCACTCAGAAACTCCTACTATATCCTGAAAAAATACCAGCACTATCTAATTTACTTAAATTACAAGAAAACCCCAGACAGCTATGCTCTAGTGACAAAACATTAATCAAAATAACCAAATCCAGCAACTCAGCAGCTGATTCCCTATTTCATAACTACATAGCTAAAATCTGGAACTCACTGCCCCCTGCTATTACTTCAGCAAAATCAAGCATTAAATTTAAACAACTACTAAAAGAACACCTTATTATCAAAAGACAATGCCCATGCCTTCCCCCAGTTTGACCCTCTGTACCTGTTACCTCAGCTCAGCAAATGCTCTATCATTCTCCTCATAGTGACTAACTTCATCTACTAGCAGTTGTACTATGCTAACTTCATTTACTAGCAGTCTTATTATGCTCTACACAACTTTCTGCTACTCTTTGTGCTCTCCATTTCTTTCTAACACCACCATACTCAAAATACAATTCTTGGTGAATTATGCATATTCCCGTTTATAATATTACTGGTCAAGTATATATTACTGTGCATACAACTAACATGTCCTTCTACTACATTTACATGCTAAAATGTTTTTTTTTCTCTGTAAGCTAAATTTTTTTTTTGTATTTGTTCTTTGTATATGTTAAACGACTTTGTATATGTTAAATGACTTTGTATATGTTAAATGACTTAGTTGTATATTAACAAACTGTGGAACTTTTCTCACCGAGCCTCCGCTGAAAATAGACATGCATCCAGTCAGATTCTCCCAGTCAACAAATGTAAAATAAATAAATAAATAAAATAAATAATTGCATTTTTGGTACCCACAAGAATTAAACTCAGCAAGTCCTTATTATATCTAGGCAACTCCGATTCTGTATCATAGCTCAAAAAATTATTTCCTCAGCTACACCTATTTTCTTACCCGGTATTTCTGACAGAGTAGTCTTCACGGAATTTATAAAGTCTGCCAACTCATTATACCCCCAAAAAATATGTTCCCATTTGTCTCTTTTTTCCCCATCACATCTACAACATTTGCAGTCTATGAGATAAAAAATTCTTGGAAGTCTGCTTTGGGCATTAAAATACTTATGCAAATACTTCCAAGCAAAAACCCTACATCTTCTAGATTTTGTTGCATATTTGGGAGTCATATGTATATCTTCCCATTGTTCCTTGCTTGGGTCCTATCTTAGAGCTAACCGGATATCCAATGGGTGACATAGGGATTTATACCTAATTTCATGAGTCTGTCTACAATGGTTGAGGGGGGTATTGTGTAGAATGCTTTGGCCAGGTAAAGGTAGCAATATGCACTGCTTTGCCCTCATTGATCACTTTGGTGACCCTCTCAAAGAAGTCTACCTGGTTAAGTAGGTATGACCTGCCCTTGATTAATCCAAACTGTGTTGTGTCTAGTGTCTGAGGGTTTCCTATGTCATTATTTATCAATTCCATGATAGCTTTTTCCATGGCTTTGCATATAAGAATAGCCAGACTTATGGGTCTGTAGTTAACCAAGTCCATAGATGACCCACATTTATACAGAGGGATAACAGTTGCAGTGCTGCATTTGCTTGGTGTGAAACCTGCCTGGAGTCTACAGTTCCACAGTGATTCTAGTTGTCCTGATAGATCATGTTTCATACTATTAAGGAGGCATCTTGGGATATTAACAGGGACTATAATGCAGTGTTCTTGGCCTTGGAAAATGCATTGAGGACCTGTTCCCTGTTGATAATTGGGAGAGTTTTACTGAAAAGCTATTTCCCAAAGGGTGTTGGGGGGGGGGGGTAAAACTGGAGTTCAATTTCTCGGCCAGTAGATTTTGCTATATATTCTGGCTCAGTATAGGTAGCTCCATTTACAATTAGTTCAGCACATTATTGTGGATTGACTTTGAGGTTGCGGACCTAGCTGAAGAATGTCTTATGCTTGTCCTTGGCCTGGGAGGATATTCTTACCACAAATGTGGCTTTGGTAGACTTGATTAGTCCCCTGAGTTGCTGGTTTAGATTGATGAGAGAGTTTTTACCTTGCTGGACTTGCACTTCCTGATTTTTGTCATGATTTTATTCCTTTTGTTATACAACCTATTGATGCTGATACTTGTTTTTATTTCAAGGAGACAGCTTATTGGTCAGACCTGACCAATAAGGACATTATGTTAGGGGAGATGTAACATTTTCCCATGTTTGTGAGGACCGGGTCAGGGATGTTAATGCCCTGTTTACAAAGTCCAGGAGTTTCTCCGTCTGCATGTTTGGGGCTGTGTATGATTCTCAATTTATAGTGCAATAGTTCAACTCACCAATCAATGTAGTGTTAGGTTGAATGGGGAGGGGCTGCAATACATTTAATTATGTGTTTCCTATGTCATAGAGGGGGATCTATACCTTACGATGATAGGGCACAGGACTTTGCTTTTGGTAATCTGGACATGGAGAAGCTCAAGCACATAATACTATTTGATTAACCTTCTGGTATGTTTCTTTGTTTTTTTATGTAACTTGAGACATCTCGACATTTTGTCCCTTCCTGTGCAGTAGCTGGTCTAAAAGTATGGAAGGCATTAACGCCCTGCACTGTCATGGTGCTGTCCTTGGCTTTAAACAATGTCTCAGTAACTGAACAGATGTCTTGCAGGGAGTGGACAGCTTGCAGGGAGTGCAGTTTCTTGTTTAGACTCTTGGTATTGAGCAGTAACATCTTTAGATTTTCTTGGGTTGCTCTTGCTATAGTGGAAGGTTTATCATAGGTTCATAGGTTCATAGGTTCATACTAGGCTATCTGCCCTAGGGCATTTATAAGCCTAGCCAGAATGTGTTTGGTTTTCGCCACCCATTTTAAATTTATTTTGCTATGCCCTTTTTCGAGGTTAGTATACTGTGCCTCTGTCTAACAGTGACACAGAAGTGATACCCGGGGTAAACCTATGATCTCCCATCCACTCATCAAGATTCCTCTTGAAGAGAGTCAATGACGGACTCTGCCTAACCTGGACTGGGATTTTATTCCAGAGTGAAGGGAGCCTCTGGGTTATGAATCTGTCCCTCCAGCATGTCCTATTTATTTCAGTGCTGAGGTTCAAGTCTCGAGCGTAGCTCGATGGGATTTGGATTTTCTGAGGTGCAGCATGTCCATTAATTCTGGGTTGGACATGGCTTTATACGTCAGGCACAGATCACCTCTGAACAGGCGGTATGCCACTGAGTAGAGCTGGAGTTTCTTTAACCGGGCAGCATATGGCATCTGTTTGAGCCCTTTGATCCTCTTGGTGAGGTACTTTTGGGGTCTTTCCAGTTACTGCAGGTGTCTGGTAAGGTGCATCCCAAAAGGGCATTGTACTCAATTATGGGCCTGATGAGGGATGAGTAAAGAGGCATGATGACCTCCCCTGATCTAGATGTGAATCCCTTCATGATTAGGTGGGCTATATAAAATGTTTTTCTAACCACTTTGGCCACATGGTTGTCAAATGAGAGATTGTTATCAACTTGGGTCCCCAGGTCCCTAATTACTTCTTCTGTACTTAATGGATTACCACCTATATGGTAATTTGTGGGCACTTTGTTTTTGCCAAAGGGATGACTATACACTTTTGGCATTTAGCTTGAGGCCATGGCTCTGGCACCAGTTGTCTGTTTCTATGAGGCCCTTTTGGAGGATGCTTGTGTCAGCTGGAGAGTCGATTATGGCGCCCAGTTTGCAGTCATCTGCGAACTTGGTCAGCCACAGTCCTTCCATGTTGGCCTGTACCTCCGAGAAATATATACCGAACAAGAGAGGTCCCAGGACTGAGCCTTGTGGGACACCACTTGTAACTGGTTTGGTCTGACATGGCTCCAGCAATTCTAACCATGTGGGTTCTGTCCTTGAGCCAGTTTGCAATCCATCTAGTGACATAGGGGTTTATATTTAAGCTGGTGAGCTTATCTATAATGCCCGAGTGGGGTATTGTATCAAAGGTTTTTGCGAGGTCCGGGTAGGCTGTGTGGACCACCTTCCCCTCGTCAATGGCCTTGGTGACTGTTTCAAAGAAATCAACCAGGTTTAAGAGGCAGGATCTGCCCTTAACAAAGCCGAACTGGGTAGGATCCAGTGTTTGTAGGTCCCCAATATCTTTATTTATGAGGTCCATGATGATCCTTTCCATAGCTTTGCAGACCAAGCTAGTCAGGCTTATGGGGCGATAGTTTCCAGGATCCATTGAGGCACCACCTTTATGGAGAGGGACCACTGTTGCTGTACACCACTCTTTGGGCACATATCCTGTAGTAAGGCTGAGATTGAACAGTAGTTTTATGTTTGGGTTTAGCTCTTCTTGGAGTTTATGTAGGATGCAGCCGGGACATCATCTGGTCCCATTGATGCTGTGTTTTTGCTTTGGAGAGGGCGACTCTTACCTGAGCATCTGAGATGTCAGGGGCAGCACTCTGCTGGGATAGATATTTGCCCTTTTGGTGGGAGGGGATAGTTTGCGCTGAACCTGTCAGCTAGGATGTTGGCAATGTCTGTGGGTTCGTGTATTTTTGTCATTTGGACTAATTCTGAGCATATCTGGGAATTACCACCAGGTTCCTAACATAACTAAAGAAAGCCTTGTGATTACCCTTAGTGTCCTGTGCAATTTTTCTCTCGAAGCTGGCCTTAGACAATTTTATGTGTGCCCGTAGTTTTTTGCTAATACTGATCAGTGATGCCTTCCCTTTTTGTGATTTTGCTCTATCATTTAGTAGCTTCCTCCTTCTATTGTATAGTTTGTTTATGGCTGGGGTCCACCAGACAGGACGTCTGCCTTTGGAGGATTGGGTCTTGGTTTTATTTGGGATCGCATGATCCATGCATTCCTGAAGGTATTCTTAGAATGCATTTATAAAGGATTCTGCGGTCTGGGACGTATTTTCCACAGGCCCAGGGGCTTTGAAGGATTCTACCTCAGTTTTGAGGAGTGTGAAATTTGCTTTAGAGAAGTTTTTCACTTCCAAATCGCATTACCTTCCATCAACTAGTCTTCACTCAGAAACTCCTACTATATCCTGAAAAAATACCAGCACTATCTAATTTACTTAAATTACAAGAAAACCCCAGACAGCTATGCTCTAGTGACAAAACATTAATCAAAATAACCAAATCCAGCAACTCAGCAGCTGATTCCCTATTTCATAACTACATAGCTAAAATCTGGAACTCACTGCCCCCTGCTATTACTTCAGCAAAATCAAGCATTAAATTTAAACAACTACTAAAAGAACACCTTATTATCAAAAGACAATGCCCATGCCTTCCCCCAGTTTGACCCTCTGTACCTGTTACCTCAGCTCAGCAAATGCTCTATCATTCTCCTCATAGTGACTAACTTCATCTACTAGCAGTTGTACTATGCTAACTTCATTTACTAGCAGTCTTATTATGCTCTACACAACTTTCTGCTACTCTTTGTGCTCTCCATTTCTTTCTAACACCACCATACTCAAAATACAATTCTTGGTGAATTATGCATATTCCCATTTATAACATTACTGGTCAAGTATATATTACTGTGCATACAACTAACATGTCCTTCTATTACATTTACATGCTAAAATGTTTTTTTTTTCTCTGTAAGCTAATTTTTTTTTTTTGTATTTGTTCTTTGTATATATTAAACGACTTTGTATATGTTAAATGACTTTGTATATGTTAAATGACTTAGTTGTATATTAACAAACTGTGGAGCTTTTCTCACCGAGCCTCCGCTGAAAATGGACATGCATCCAGTCAGATTCTCCCAGTCAACAAATGTAAAATAAATAAATAAATAAAATAAATAATTGCGTTTTTGGTACCCACAAGAATTAAACTCAGCAAGTCCTTATTATATCTAGGCAACTCCGATTCTGTATCATAGCTCAAAAAATGATTTCCATAGCTACACCTATTTTCTTACCCGGTATTTCTGACAGAGTAGTCTTCACGGAATTTATACAGTCTGCCAACTCATTATACCCCCAAAAAATATGTTCCCATTTGTCTCTTTTTTCCCCATCACATCTACAACATTTGCAGTCTATGAGATAAAAAATTATTGGAAGTCTGCTTTGGGCATTAAAATACTTATGCAAATACTTCCAAGCAAAAACCCTACATCTTCTAGATTTTGTTGCATATTTGGGAGTCATATGTATATCTTCCCATTGTTCCTTGCTTGGGTCCTATCTTAGAGCTAACCGGCTATCCAATGGGTGACATAGGGATTTATACCTAATTTCATGAGTCTGTCTACAATGGTTGAGGGGGGTATTGTGTAGAATGCTTTGGCCAGGTAAAGGTAGCAATATGCACTGCTTTGCCCTCATTGATCACTTTGGTGACCCTCTCAAAGAAGTCTACCTGGTTAAGTAGGTATGACCTGCCCTTGATTAATCCAAACTGTGTTGTGTCTAGTGTCTGAGGGTTTCCTATGTCATTATTTATCAATTCCATGATAGCTTTTTCCATGGCTTTGCATATAAGAATAGCCAGACTTATGGGTCTGTAGTTAACCAAGTCCATAGATGACCCACATTTATACAGAGGGATAACAGTTGCAGTGCTGCATTTGCTTGGTGTGAAACCTGCCTGGAGTCTACAGTTCCACAGTGATTCTAGTTGCCCTGATAGATCATGTTTCATACTATTAAGGAGGCATCTTGGGATATTAACAGGGACTATAATGCAGTGTTCTTGGCCTTGGAAAATGCATTGAGGACCTGTTCCCTGTTGATAATTGGGAGAGTTTTACTGAAAAGCTATTTCCCAAAGGGTGTTGGGGGGGGGGGGTAAAACTGGAGTTCAATTTCTCGGCCAGTAGATTTTGCTATATATTCTGGCTCAGTATAGGTAGCTCCATTTACAATTAGTTCAGCACATTATTGTGGATTGACTTTGAGGTTGTGGACCTAGCTGAAGAATGTCTTATGCTTGTCCTTGGCCTGGGAGGATATTTTTACCACAAATGTGGCTTTGGTAGACTTGATTAGTCCCCTGAGTTGCTGGTTTAGATTGATGAGAGAGTTTTTACCTTGCTGGACTTGCACTTCCTGAGTTTTGTCATGATTTTATTCCTTTTGTTATACAACCTATTGATGCTGATACTTGTTTTTATTTCAAGGAGACAGCTTATTGGTCAGACCTGACCAATAAGGGCATTATGTTAGGGGAGATGTAACATTTTCCCATGTTTGTGAGGACCGGGTCAGGGATGTTAATGCCCTGTTTACAAAGTCCAGGAGTTTCTCCGTCTGCATGTTTGGGGCTGTGTATGATTCTCAATTTATAGTGCAATAGTTCAACTCACCAATCAATGTAGTGTTAGGTTGAATGGGGAGGGGCTCCAATACATTTAATTATGTGTTTCCTATGTCATAGAGGGGGATCTATACCTTACGATGATAGGGCACGGGACTTTGCTTTTGGTAATCTGGACATGGAGAAGCTCAAGCACATTATACTATTTGATTAACCTTGAGGTATGTTTCTTTGTTTTTTATGTAACTTGAGACATCTCAACATTTTGCCCCTTCCTGTGCAGTAGCTGGTCTAAAAGTATGGAAGGCATTAACGCCCTGCACTGTCATGGTGCTCTCCTTGGCTTTAAACAATGTCTCAGTAACTGAACAGATGTCTTGCAGGGAGTGGACAGCTTGCAGGGAGTGCAGTTTCTTGTTTAGACTCTTGGTATTGAGCAGTAACATCTTTAGATTTTCTTGGGTTGCTCTTGCTATAGTGGAAGGTTTATCAGTTTGACAATGCCTAAAAATGGCAATGGGGGTGGGGGTTGGACAAGGTTTTAGACAATATTTGAAGGCCTGGACGGGACAGGTGCAGACCACCCCTGACAAAGCAATGTGGTCTGACAACCATATATAATGTTACTTTGAATCTCCATGGTTGGATAGAATACCTCAGAAAATAGAAAAGTACCCATGTAAGGCCAGGTCTTTAAGGTCAGCAATGGACGCACTTAATTTGGTGAATCTATGGTGGTGTTTATGCTCTGATACTTATAATTATAGTTTTTTGGGGACTGTAGGGGAAGTGAGAAGATGACTGGATTTGATATTAGCATCTAAGTAGTTTGTTGCATGGCTACAAAGTGCAGAGATCTACCCACTATCTCTCTCTCTCTCTTACCATTCAATGGTCATTGTTAATACTGTTTTGGGGGGTTGTATTAGGCCTGCCTGTTTTTACAAATTGGATCCTATCTTATTCACAGAAGATAGAAAGGCAAGAGATTATTAAAGGGTTGACTAGTCAGTTCTGGCATGTTGATGAGACAGGAGATAAGAATATGAGCAAAAGATGATCATTGGTCAACGTCACTTTAAGGAATTATTGCTAAAAATTCATAGACTGCGCACATGTGTGGAAATGCTACAGTATGTGGAGTATGAAAACATTATAAATGGTTAGAAAATCCGTACATTGTCACATGTTAGAGACAGGAATGTTGTAGTACAGATTAAGGTAACAAAAAAGGCATATGAAGGCATTACATTTAGTGAAAATACAGGAAAAATGAGACAGATAGAGGTCTTTTTTTTGGCTAAGGGTGTCTCCTAAACTGTGCTAGCAAAGAGATGTATGGATAAAGTTAATGATCTACATGTTTCATGTCTAGGTACAGGAATGGTGACATCACCACTAGTAGGAATAGGATAAATGATTGAGTGCATTGGGAAAATGGTCATATGCATCTGGCAGTTGAGTCTGGTTCATATTCGGCATGCTCCCTTTTTCTCTCTAAACTAAACCTTAAAATATTCTCTCCAGAGTATAGATGTGAGTTTTTAGCAAACATTTTAGTAGCAGAAGTCTGGGCTGTGATTCGGGACCTTAAGGTGGGAAAGACTCTGGATCTAAAGGGGGTAAGTCCTGACTTTTTTAAAGAGTATGGGAACATTTTGGCTGAACCTTTTAGAGAATATTTCTTATATGTGGAGAGGGTATGCCATTTCCCAATGGATGCTAACAAGGCAAAGGCGATTTTTCTCTTGAAACCTGGCAAAGGTAGCTATTGTGCCAGTAGTGCTTGGCCAATTTCTTTACTCCAGTTGGACATGAAGATATATGCCAAGATTTTCATGAAAAAGCCAGATAAGGTTTTACTGCAATATGTTTTGGAGAACTGTCAGGGTTTTCTTAAGGAAAGAGGAGGGGTCTGGGCTTAACTAGGTTAAAGTTAAAGATTCAAAAATGGGGCAACATAGGTGTAATATGTTGAGGGCCCCATTAGTAATTTTCAGAAAGCATTCAGTAGCATTGAATGGAATTTTATATGAGCTATGCTAGAATCAGTTGGTATTCCTATGCAATTTAAACAAAAATGTGTGGCATATTTAAATTCTACTGCTTGTGTTGCCTCAGAGAAGTACTATTTATACCAGTAAATCTGAAGCTGAACACCAGACAGGGTTGTCTCCTCTCCGGTTTTGCTTGTGCTAGCTATAGACGTGTTTGATTTTTTTTTGGGGGGGGGGGAGTAGGCATATTGGATATGCTACTGTTATTTCCAAATTTTAATCAATATTCACTTTCCGGTTTGCTGATAATTGTGTGGTGTGGTTGGCATGGCCATAAGACAGTAAAGTGAAACTACTAGATACTTAGCAAGGTTTAACAGTTTTTCAGGTTTACGGTTGAATCTCTCTAAGACAAAGCTTTTCTCTTTGACAAAACAAGGCTGGATACCTTGAAGGGATGTAAGGAGTCACTTTGTGAAAAAGTAACTATGGTTAAATATTTTGGGGTGTGTGGATGGACCTAGATATGTCCTGACTATGCTTGTTGGATGCTAAACCTTCAGTGAATTACTAAACGTTGAAATGTCATATATGGGAAGAGATTAATCTTCCCATGTTGAGCAAAATACAATTTGTGTTAAGATGATCTTTTTACCCAAACTTTTACTTTATAATTAGACAATTGCCGCAAGTTGCTTTTTCCCATTGATTAATGAGTGTCAAAGAATAATTATGAACTTTTTATGGAGGCATAACCGACCCAGGGTAAATCAGAAGTTATTTGCATCTCTTAAATGGGGGGTGGGATTAGGACTTCCCAGTTTGCATGCTTATGGGAAAGCTGCAGTGGGTTGGCAATACCTGCGAGTTAGGAAGTCTCATAGGCCTATATGGTTTAGGGTTGAATTTAAAACCATGGTACTTTCCGACCCATCCAGGGCAGGGCTGTCATCTCACAAGGTTTGGGACCCAGTGGGGGTCGGGGGTTGCAGGCCTGGTTTGAGAGTTTTGAGAGGGTTTGCTTGTTCTGCATAGAAAAGGTAAGACACTATCAATAACTTCTGGAATCTTGGCTAATCCTTTAATAGGGATAAATAACATTAGTGTTTGTGTTAATGACTGCATAAATAGGGGAACTGTTTATAATATGGAGGTGCTTGGTAAACTGGGATATTTTGTGCCCCTTTTACAGGATTCTACACCAATAATATTTGGACAACAGGGAATGGTATCATGTGTGGCAGGTGCAGGTATGCCTCTCCAGGACTCACATATGTAAGTCAACAGCTGTTTTCTGGTTAGAGAGGATATGAAGGACTTTATAGGATTCTCAGATGTCTCCCACTTCAGAGATAAGACTAAAATCATATCAGCATTTAATACTTCCCCCTTAGATAATGAGATTCTATTGCTTGAGAAATGTCAGAAGCTGTTACATAGGTTCACAGGTTCATAGGAGATTACTAGCAGCTCAAGAGCCTTTACAAGCAAGCCAATATAACCTGATTTTACCCAGTATATGGCCCCTGAGGGTAGGAGGATGGCATAGGTTTTAGCTTATGCCTTGAGTATTTTACAGAGTTTACAGATTGTCCCTATCCAAAAGGGATATAGACACCACCTCGAGTGTGAATTTACTATTCTCCATCCATCGATTCAGACTGGTCTTGAAGAGAGCCAGTGAAGTACTCTGCTTTACATGAATAGGAACCCTATTTCAAAGAAGGGGCAATCTCTGGGATACATATCTGTCTATCCAGCATGTTTTGTTTGACTAACTGACTAAGATTAGATCCCCAGAATAGGTGACCCATGTACTGTTTGTTTTGAAGATATTTAGCAGCTCCATCAAGGCTGGATTTGTGAGTGCCTTGTAGGTCAGGCATAGGTCATGCCTTAACAGTTAATAAGAGACAGAGAAAAGGGAACAGACTTTCAGTCTCTTCACATAGGACATGTTGTTTACACAGTACAAACTGACAACAGACAGACTAAAACCAAAACAGAAAGGCAGCAGAAACTCCGAATCAATCCACACTTGTGAAGTAAAATCCAAAGGAAATTTTATTTATTTATGTTTACACCCCCATAGTTTCTTAGTGAGGAACCTCTGAGGTCACTCCAGCTGTTGTAAGTGCTTAGCCAAGTACATTCCAAATGGCATATTGTACTTGATTATTGGTTTAATGAGGGCTGTGTACAGTGGGACTATAATCTTACTGGATCTGGATGCTATATCTTTACTTGTAAGTTGTGCCACATAGAATGACTTCCTCACCCCTATGGACACGTGATGGTCAAAGTCCAGGCTACTATCTACCTGTGTACCTGGAGCCCTTACCTCTGAGTCTGCTCTTAGGGGTGTGCTGTTAATGTTGTAGTTAGCAGGGATTTGATTTCCCAAAGAGTATTATCATGCATTTCTTCTCGACTTGTTTCAGGCTGTGGTTCTGACACCAGTCATTTGCTGATTTAGACTCTCCTGAAGGATATCTACATTACTGGGCTTTCAATGACTGCACCCAGCTTATAGCTGTCTGCAAAGTTTGTAATCCTGAGGCCTTCTACATTGGCCTTGGCATCCGAAAGTAAATTCCAAACAGGAGTGATCTCAGCACTGAATCCTGTGGCACATCACTAGTAACTGGCCTCTTTCTGGAACTTGAATCACCCACTTTAACCACATGTGTCCTATCCTTTAGTTAATTGGAAATCCATCTAGTGATGTAAGGATTTAGGCTCAGTTTTGTTGCTTAATTTTGGATATGGATTAGTAGAGTTTGTTACTTATATTAAGTCATAGCTGTTTCCCTCCCATGGTGAAATGTATCTACTTTAAGTGAATATATTTGTGGCAATATAGTTTATGTTTCTTTCAAAAGCAGTAGGGGATATGGGAGTGAAGCTGTTGGAAATGTGGCTCCACAAACACACATTATTTATACTTGGTATGGTTTTCTTTTAAGGCTGACCAAAAGTGGGCTAAGATTATTGAGGCAGTTAGATGGGTATTGGAAATGTTACCACACTCGTTAGATATACATTTATGGCTTTTAGCTATGTCTCTGAGAGGATGCCATTTATCATTAACAGCATAGGCCTGGCTGAGATTGGTCATTGCTTCTTTGTTAAATTTGATTTCCAAAAAGTGTAAATATTTAACTGAAGACTGGGTTATGCAGTTTTTATTATTTTTTAGCAATCTTAGCCAATGAACACATAAAGATATGGATATAAAAGTGTTGACTGAATATACTTCTATCTTGGTTTTTGCTTTTCACTCGTTATGTTCATTGTTTGGGGTAGATGAAATTATATTGACAAATTTGATAATAGTATGAGTACTTGTGATGAGTTTATAGGTTTGAGTATGGAGAATTGTATAGTGAATGATTATATATGGTTGTATATATGTTTATTTTTTAAGTCATCCAAAAACGTATTTGTTAAAGAAAAAGTCAGCAGTCATCTCATAGTTACCGTGATCACTGCGGGCAGAACTTTCCAATATCTTTATACAATTTCCTTTCCAACCCTGCTTGTAAAACTAGCACTGTTGCTACTTAACCCACAGCACTGTACAAATGATGACTGATTTTAGTTTCTGACGCAACATGATGTATTGAATTGCCTTGAGGAATGTAACAAAAAAAGTCTGATGTACAGTCGCAACTCACCATGAACTACACAGCATAGCTATTAGTATACATAGTACATGTTTCAGATAATTTACAAAACACAGTTGAGTATGAAACCCTTGATAATTACCAGACAGTCATTGTGCAGGCCAATGACTTTCTTTATTATTATATTTGAAAAAACGGTAGTGTCACAACAGCACC
This sequence comes from Protopterus annectens, assembly GCF_019279795.1. Classification (NCBI taxonomy): domain Eukaryota; kingdom Metazoa; phylum Chordata; order Ceratodontiformes; family Protopteridae; genus Protopterus; species Protopterus annectens. The sequence continues at coordinate 1,668,119,875 of NC_056735.1, read as the reverse complement.
CCACAAAAAAAGAAACAAAAACGATTTCCATATAAACTATCAATAATTTAAAATCCGTTTATTCAGAATACTTTTCTTTACCTACTGTACTCATGAATGCTACTGCTACACTTATGCAGTCTGCAATTCACCTTATTTTGTAGCCTCTCTTGACATCCAGCCAGAATACCTCTTGGATGTACAGCAGTCCTGCTCCACCCATCCTAAACCTGGAAATTACTTGATTAATAATTAGGAGGATAATCATACAAAAATGTGTGCCTAATTTCAGATCTTCACTATTACTCTTTATGCCTTCACCATAGACTATGCAGATGAGGGTTCAGCAGTATGCCTGACAATAGGTGTATCACTGCTGCAACCTAATCCAATACAATGCATAAGGAAACATTCAAATACATATGTGAAAAAAATAAATAACTTTTTGAGTGAAAAGAAAAAAGTCTGATGTATAGTGTAAGTTGACCATCCACCACACTGCAGAGCCCCAAATTAGCACATCATGCTTTAAGTATTATCAATGGAAATTTTGTTGTTTCACTTTTAGAAAGTGAACATCATGGCCCTTAGTTGTGGACCAAATGTCGTCCCTTTACCCTCACTGCTGTATACTGAGCACAAGCCTGATGAGAGTTTTCCTGGGTTCTCATACTACTGTTATCAACTGGCCACCATCACCATCATCACTAGTGGAAGGAATAAGTGCTGGAGCTGCACTGCAATCATGGGGCAGTTGTGCACCAAACCGATGTATAATAATTTTGTGTGGAATGCATTATGCAGTCAAATATTTTGAATGAAGTGAGCCTCCAGGCTCACCAGACAATGGAAACAGGCTTTCAGCAGGCCTAACACTCACTCAGTGACTATCCATGTTTGGGATAGAGCAGCGGTAAAGCACTTCCCAGCAACTCCCCTAGGTTTATGGACTGGTGTCATTAGCCAGGGTTCCAGTGGGTAGCATACATCACTTTGCAGAGACTGACTTTAAGTCTGTTATGTTTGCATATCTGCCACTGCTTAGCCACAACATAGCAAAGTGAGTTACAGCTGGACTCTGGTGAACTGCTTACATCTCAGATGACAATGTCATCTGCGTGTATGAAGATACCACTTGTTTTCTTGGACACAATAAGGATGGTAGTACAAATGGAAAATAACAATATTTCAAGAATAGTTCACTGAGTAATGTCTGACAGTAATGGACAAAGAAAAGACTCTCTGAGTGTTAGACCACACTATGAAATAATCTGCCATGGAAGCAATTTGAGAACCATTTTAAATGGGCATGGTCAGGGCCCCAATGTGTAAGTTCTTTGATATAAATGGTTTGGAGAAGTCACTGAAGATGTCTCCAGTAAAGCTCCCTACACATGTTGATGGTAGAGTGTATCAATCAGAAAGAGAAGCACTGCATTGGAGCTTTTTCCCTTTCTAAATCCATTATAATGACTAGTGAGAAGACCATAGACCTCAATGTGGTCCTGCAGTCAAGAGACTCCATTCATCTTTAGGATACTGGCCTGAGTAGACAGTCAGGCAATTGGCCAAAAGTAGCGAGTTAGAGCTAGAACCACATTTGGGAATTGGAAAAACATTAGTAACTTTTCATAAGTCTGGAAACATGCCACTATAAGGAGAATTGCTGATGATGGCAATTAGATAGTTGTTGCTGACATACTTAGTGCAATGATAATCAAAGTATCACAGCCTCTGTTCAATTTTGAGTAAGGGATATCTGAGCAGATGTTACTGCAAGTGGAAACTGTCTTGAGATATTTATTGATTCTTGAGAAAGGAACCATGGCAACTGAAACTCTTGTGTCAAAACCAAAAATAGAATGAGCAAAGGTGTTGAAATCAGGAGGAGGAGAAACATTAAAGACAAAAATGAGAGCTATAAAGTGTGCTTCAAATACTTCTGCCATAATTTTTGGGTTTTGAAATTTTGTGTCCATTTACTATCAAGAAATTTGATATTATATTTTGATAGTGCAGCTAGGTTCTTAAATATCCTTCAGAGACCTGTCAGATTGCTTAGCAGGGCTAATTGTTTTCTTTTCTCAAAAAGTTGCATTTAACTGCTGGAAATGCATTTGAATTCCTTTTTAAAGAAGGAATAAAAATTCAGTGCTCTTCAATGTAGAACAGGCTGCTTGATACTTGGTTGGTGCTCACCTGCTTGTAGCTCACTTGCTCACCTCTGCAACCTCAGAAGCAGTGCATTTAAAGATGGGGGTGAATAAAGTACCCACATTAGGGGTGCAGGGGCCTTGCCCCATCCAAAGACTGCTTTGTTAGCACACTGCCAATCAACAGGTATAGGCTGGGATTCAATAAAGCCTACACTAAGTGTACACCATTCTGAGTGAACAGACAAAACAGACACAACTCACACCTTCTCCCTCCTAATTTTAGTTTTCCTACTGATATTCTTGCAGTTTTAAATATAGACAGGGATTCGTAAATGTTACAACAAAGTGTAGACTACATGTATACTTTGTGTAATCTTTCTGAGTGACTAGAAAGCACAAAAATGTGATAAGAATTTTATTGAATACATATCGTGTACACTTAGTGTAGGCTTTATTGAATCTGTCCCATAGTCTTTTTTGAGTGATCAACAATGAGTTACTGGCACTCCAGCAAATGGTGCTTGAGTTCCTATAGTAGATCTAAAGCTCTCATGATAAACAGAATGTGTGATCTAATTTGTCTTTTCTGGTTTTAGCATGGTAGTATTTTTTTCTTGCAGTGGCAACAGAATACTAAAGAGGTGTTCAAGAGCAGTGTTGTAGTCATCCCATTTGGTTAGCAGTGACCAGTCAATACTGGACAGCTCATCTAAGTGTTTTGATTCATGACCATGTTTTAGTTCTAGGTAATTTAATTCTATTACAGCTTGTTTGCACTTCTTAGCAGAGAAGTTGGACTATAAGAAACAAACATCACTGAAATACAGACAGACCAGTGAAGGGGTTGAGAATCATGAAGGTTGTTTTGTGCTACGCAATCCTTGCTAGAAAGTGATACAATACTCTTTTGCAATAACTTGTCAGATGGTCATAGAAAATGTTCCATAATGTCATGTTATATTCTTCACAAACTTTTTCTAGTGTAACAAATAAACTACTATAAATGCTAAGCCAGCAGCAAGCGACAAACAATGCATATACTAAGCTATGGGTTTATTGTAAAATGCAATCCATCAGTAATGTTTAAATACAGCATTTTGTAAAAAAACATCAATTTACCTTTGCATCACATTAGTTGTGACACTAGAAACATCTTTTGAAAGCAATTAGCAGCATGCAGCTCAGTAGATAAACAGTCTTCCCTACCACAATACAAATTTCCATGCCTACATGAATACCTTGGTATTATATAGTGTAGATTCAGTCCTATCAGCTCTGTGAATATGCAAATGAAGTGTGCACTCATTACCAGTCATGAATTCTAAAATATGCACTAAGTGCAGGGAATGCAAAGATGGTGTAAGGGTCTACACAATTACATGCACACACACTACCTCTGCAAGGATGAGCACTAAGAAGTATCACTTGCTAAGCACTTGCAAGTGTGAATGGTTACTCTTACTGCAATATCAATCAGGCTATATCATGGAAAAGGGATTGCCAAGACATTTTGTGACTACCATTGACTGACATAGGAACATTCCTAACAGTGATATGAATTGTTATGACAACAATTTCTGTGTCTCAATATAATTGTGTCTGCAATTCTAAGGAAGCAGACTACTCATTGAAACAGATAGCAACTGCAAGACAAATCACATAGCAGTCTTGTTAGAGAGTTATAAATCTTGGAATGATGTTCACAAAATAAAGAGAAGCAAAGAGGTCCAGTGTTCAAATTTTTTACTTTAAATTGTGTTGTGTGAGAAAAAAAATATCTTCCTTGTTCCCACTATCACAACAATACAAACATTTAATGACAAATTATTTAGGACAAAGGCCAGGAAATTTTTCTGTTGTACCTGTAACATCAATTGATGCTATGTCATGTATTGCGTATAGGTGGCCTCTTTTTTATCTTCACAGTTCAATGATAAGAATCTGAACTGTGTCTTGTGAGTACCCTGGTGTTCTGAGTATCTAATTCAGAGATGGCTGTCTTTCTGTGAACATAACAATGTTTAGTGAGCATATGTTCATGCTGAAACACAACCAAGTTGAGGAAATATCAGACCTATACATTTTACTTCTTGTTTCATAATGTTTCCTCTATTTCAGTAGCCTGTTTTTTTCTTTCCTCTTCCTAAATTATGCTGCATTTGGCATTGTGCAATCTGGACTTAACAATGGTCTCCAGCAGTGAAGTGCAGTTCACTGCCCAAGGAAAATAGTGAACATTTTAATTTAGGCTTTCTTCTGTAGTGCAAACACAGCTAGCACCAGTGTGTGGACTTCAGCACTCTGGATGGTACTTAGTGAATAAATTCCACGTATCAGATAACTATCCCTGTGGCACAAGATATGACTGAAGTGACTTGAGAGAATTAAGACAGGTAATGCAGGATTTGAATTCATTCAATGGCTATTTTTACAGAAGGGAGTCTGAAAACATAATTAAACATATTTTTTTCAGATCACTGTGTTGTTGAATAAAACTCAACTATTCTCTGTATTGCTAACATCATGTGAGCTGTTATGATGTTGCAAGGAGATGTGAGAAGGATGAATGTGTCACTTGAATGCAGTTATTGCTCTGTTCATTGCTAGGTATACCTTTCGATTACATTCATTTTACCGTCAGCTTTTTTTTCTTTCATATTTTATTTTTAATGCCTTTTGTATTTGTGCACATGAACAGGGTTCACTGCCTAAGGAAAAAAGACAAGAATTTAATTTAGACTGCCTTTTGTAGCACAAACAAGTCCAGCAGAGGTGCACTCATATGAGCACTGTCGATAACATGCTGGATAGTACTCAGTGAATAAATTTAACCTGTCAGGTAACCTTCACTGTGTCACAAGGTCGAAGTGCAGTGATCATAAAAGACAGCTGATGCAGGGTTCAAATCCATTTGACATATACTTTTAAAGAGTGAGGCAGAATGCCATTTGTCACATCATTTTGATTAGGAATGACACAGTGAATGCACCTGAGTATCATAACTATCCTTATTGCAAGAAATGGAAAAGTAGTGCTTGCTATAGATTCCTTCTATATTGTGTGTAAATTATGTTAAACATGACACTAATGATACTTAAGGTTGAATGCACATACATAGGCATGATGTGAACAATATCTTTGTTGTAATTATTGACTTCTCACATATCATAAGTATGGGTTTATGATAGTATGTATTATGAAGTTTGTATGTAACATAAACCACCATGTCTTACTCAGTTCATGCAACTGCATGCATCTGAGATGTATTTACAAACACAAACAATGCCTTTCAGATACAAAAGCAGGTCCATGACTAAGTAAAGTCACACACATGCATGAATCTCTTCATTATATTGAGATTTAGTCTTAAATAAGTCTAGCTCGAATTACTCTCTTAGAAAATAAGTTTTCCTATGTTATTGACAGTTAACGAGCAAAGTTTAACATTTTATCCTTTTTTCCTCTTGGGTTTGATTCCCATGTGGTAGCACTAAATCTCACCAATGCCTAACTCCCAACATGCCAATATGTCAGAGATCAAACAATTTTTCCTCCAAACAACTTTGATTATAGCCAACATGAAGCAGACCAGGGTTTAACATTAGAACATGTCTCAACATTCTGAGCATCACACATGGCCAAATATCACTGCCATTTCAACTCATTCTTTCTTCTTGATGTACTCATTGCCAATGCGTCTGGCAAGCTACTATTGTGCTTCCAATTACATAAATGGCAAGCTATGTGCCTTTGCGTACAAGCAGTTACATGTGAGATCTGAACTGGGCACAAATTTAGGTCCATATTTCTGGTTTGACTGTTGCAGACATGGCTGATGGTAGAAATTGTGTTCCATTTAGAACACATAAGTAGGGTATTGAGGAGTCCAGGATTTTTGTGGTACTTCTTGTGAAGCCTTAAAGCTGAATGCTACAGCAGGGGGAACATACTGGGTCTGTTTATAAAGCTGATTCTTGGAATAGCTTGGCCAAGGCTGTCTTCAGTTCAAATGGCATCCAAAGAACAGGGGTGTAATGTTGTTACCACTACAGTGACATGAAGGGGTGTAGGAGGGATCTCATGAGCCAATGGGAGGATGAATTTAACACTGTAAATACCCTTCAGTTGTGTACGTATACTGAACTATTATCTGTCTATAATACTAGCCAACCAGCCACCAGCCAAAGCAGTTACTCACTATGCTTTTATATATATATATATATATATATATATATATATATATATATATATATATATATATATATATATAGTTCTACCTCACTTAAACGACACGCTGGAACATCGACACGAAAATCGCGAGCCCCAGAAGATTGACAGCGCAGAAGACCGACGCGACGGGACCTAGAAGATCGACAGTGCAGAAGACTGACCCAACGGATGAAAGCACCGACGCCGAGGATGCCGACATGGGAAAAGGCTGTGTAAGTATGCGGTAGTGACGGACGTTAGGGTGCGAGTAAGGTAAGTGTGGATATTGACGGTCTGTGGGGATAGGGGTGGGTTAAGTGAGTTAGGGTTAGGGAGCGGGTCAGGTAAGTGTGCGGTAGTGATTGTGTTTGGGTTAGGGGTGGGATAAGTGAGTTAGGGTTAGGGAGCGGGTCAGGTAAGTGTGCGGTAGTGATTGTTTGGGTTAGGGGCGGGATAAGAGAGTTAGGGTTAGGGAGCAGGCCAGGTAAGTGTGCGGTAGTGATGGACCTTAGGGTTAGGGTTTGGGTTAGGGTTGGTGTATGTGAGGTTTAGTGTGGGTTTGTAGGGATTTTGGTGTGCTTGTGTTGTGTATGTGGTTTTTGGACGGGGAATGTGTTTTGTTTGTTGATTGTGGTGTGTGCAGTGTATGAGGTTTCGTGTTTGTGTACCGTCGGTTATTTCGTTGTCAGGCATGTGGGATTTCATGTTTTTGTACTGTCGGTTATGTGGTTTCGGTGATTGCGTTGTCGGTGTTTTGGGGTTTCGTTTATGTGAGGTAGAACCATATATATATATATATATATATATATATATATATATATATATATATATATATGGATTCCTATTAATAGAACGAAAGTTCACTACTTCGAACTTGTAATAGGAAGCCTCACTTCTCGAAAGTTCACTTTAACGAAAGTGAACTTTTGCATAAGTGCACTTCATCAAAAACACTGCAGCACAGTGGGGGACATAAAAAACAAGCTATGTCCTTCACTATGGTGCAATAGTCATGGGCCCTAGGGTTAGGGCATGGGTTAGGGTAAGGGGATGGTTAGTAAAGCTATCCCCTTACCCTAACCCATGCCCTAACCCTAAGGTTCGTGACTATTGCACTATAGTGGAGGACATTGCTATGTCCTTCACTGTGCTGCAGTCGTCACGGACCTTAGGGTTAGGGCATGGGTCATGGTAAGGGGATAGCCCTACAGGCTATCCCCTTACTATGACCCGTGCCCTAACCCTAAGGTCTGTGAGTACTGCACGGAAGTCCAGTACAACGCTCGTTCGTTGTATTGAACTTCGTGTAATTGCACTTTTGATTAAGTGCACTTTCGCTGCAGTGAGCATTCCATGCACTATTTCGAATTAGTGAAAATTTGATTTAGTGTATGGAACCTTGGTTACACAAAAGTGCACTTAAGCAAAAGTGCACTTCCGAGAAGCACGGTTCAACGAACCGTTAAGGGAAACTGAAGTGCCGAAACACACTACAGTGGGGAATAGGGAATTTACCTGCTCCCCACTGTAGTGCGATCTCGGAGTTTAAGTGGGGGGGTTGTGGGCGGCAAAGCCCCCCACTCAATGTAATGTTAGTGTTTACTGTTTTTTTTTTCTATCTTTTTACCTGTTTGTTGAACCGAGTTTCGTGAAAGTGCACTTTCAAATAAGTGCACTTTTGCGTAACTGAGCGTTCTGCTGCTCTTTTTCAAATAAGTGGTATTCGATTGTAGACCCATATATATGTATATATATATATATATATATATATTTTTTTTTTTTTTTATTTTTTTTTTTTCTACTGACAGCTGCAACAGAGGCACATCAAGAGAAACTAAGTCTTCTTACAGAGACATGAGGTAAATATTTATCTGCTCTGATGACAAGGAACAGAAATATTCTTAGTCCATGACAGCATATGATCTTGAGCAGGCACACCATAACTTTAAAGTCAAGCCTACATGCCTGCTCTAATAGCTTTTGATGATTGCATTAGGCAATGAATAAATCAGATTAATTGTGTGTGGTTTCAATACCTAGAAACAAATATTCGATTTTTCTACAGGCTAATAGTTTTAAGATATTTTAATGTCAATACTGCATGGCATCAACAAGTCAATATTTGCAGTTGCAGGTATTACCTTAGAAAGTAGATATCTCACATGGTACAGGGAAATATGTGATTGTATTAGTCATATCATACCATTGTGACTGATTCATTTTATGACAAATGTATGCCTTTCATTCATATCTGGATTTGGCCAAGGTGTGTTTATGTATTTCTCAGATTGTTTTATGTATTGAAGTAATTAAGCAATGTGACATGCCAGTCTCGCCCACCTGTCTTTTTTTCAACTATATTTCCATTTTTTAATACATTGCTACCTACTCCATCTGTGTCAGTTAGGTCTGCCTTGGCTACTGGTGCAGTGGTACCCTCTTGGAGCAATAGTAGTGAAGGCAGTGATTTTTTTCACCCTACAGGGCTGGTGAAGGGCATTATGGAGAGGGGCCTCAGTACCTGAATAAGCAAAGTTGAAAAGATGCCACATCTGGCACTGACCCAGGCAGCTAACAGAGGATACACTGATGATAACTCTGCGGTCCCCTACTTATCCCCAAATATGGTGCCCCCTATCTTTTGTGCATCTCACCATCCCTGTCTATCTTGTATGTCCTCTTTGATTGTGCCTGCTACCTAACCTGTCAAACATACCTGACACTCTCATTCCTATGCACCTTGTCCAACATTCCTGTCTCTCCAAATAAAATAAAAAAATGGGCACCATGCCCAGTATAATCCTGTATTAGATGTGCTCCATTACAAGCAGAGAGGTTGAACTACTGCAATGTTATCGGATCTATGTTGTCATTTGTTACTTGTGCATTTTAATTGGTATTATATTACTGTTTATGGTGCACATGTGTATAAAACAGGTTTGTCTAAGATATGTGTCAATGTAATATACCTATGGTTGTCCAGTGACATTAAAATATGTCCCTTTTGGCTGTGCATGTATGGCTCATGCCTTCTTTATATGGGGTGGAATGGAGGATACAGCACTGCAGTCAGTTATCACAAATACATTCCCTGTATATACATGTCATATTTAATAACTGCAGTGTATGCAAATGGCTCCTAATGTATCCACTGCCCTTACTGATTACTATCTCATCTCAGCATGTTATCAACATTAATATCATATTTACTACCCTTTCTTGTAATGTTGCATTGTGTCCCTCTCACATACATTGTTAGCATGTCTGTTTTTAAATTATGTACATGGGTAAGCACTTAAAATCAGGATTATTTATTATTACCATCAATATGGACATCTTTCTACTGAAAAATGTTTCTTTGTGGCATTATCACATTTGAATGCATTACTGAGTACATTTTTTGGCATTATCACATTTGAATGCATTAACTGAGTACATTTGTTTTCCATTTACCCTCCCTTCATAATTATCGCTGCATTGTTCACATTGTATTCCATGTACATTCTCCCAGTTTCACATGCCCTGCTTCTAACCTCTTATCATCTACTTGCCTTTACTTCATATAAGCTTCATGCATGGGCTTGTACAATATGCTTGCCTACAGGCAAGTAATGTTATTTATAATGTGTGTTCATGCTCCTAACACTGCTGATGGCCACGAACCAGTGATTAGAAACATATATGCATAAGAAGCAGCATGCAGATCAGATGAGTGCTGCTGCTGTTCATCGCCCTAACTCACTATAATCATGTAGCTTCACTTTAAGCCTACATGACTGTTAAAGAAAGCCAGATATATCTTTTTTCAGATAGTTCATATTTGTATTACCAAGAATAAGTGGGACAAATCAAACAGTATACGATATAAGCACACCTCTCAACCTCACAGCACAATAAATCTGGAGAAAATCACAAATAATGGGGGGACAGAGGCTCAGAAATAGGGACAGATTTTAAATGTTGCTCTTATAAACTGAGAAGGTTGCTATAATAACATGCATTTTCTGAAGGATAATCAGTCTGAAACTTATATGTCTGTCATTAATTAATGTCTAATCCTTAATGGTTTTGCCAGTAAATCATACATTTTATGAGGAACAGGCCAAAAATATAAGAGAAAATCAGGACATTCTTTGAAAATATCTGTAGTTGAAAGGTATTTGAAATGTTAATATATTGACAAGAAGGAATTGGAAGTGGAGAAGGCAACAAAGAGGCAAACTTCAGCTCAAAGGAAGTAATAATAAGTAATTTAGGAAGTTGCATCCATGATAATAGTCAAAACAGAAAATAAGTTCTAGGGAGAGGTGTCACTAGAATTGGAAGATCTGGGAAAACTCCATCCACTACCATGGCAACAGTGAGCTGCAAGAGTATGGAAAACTCACATTAAATGAACTGCACCTGGAAGCCTTTTAACTGTGAACCAGCCAGGTAATTACACCACAGCACAAATACAATGCCTTGCCAGGCAAATGGACAGCAGAAACTAAACTACATAAAGATATACAGGGAGGCTTGTATAAAATAAAACTGGCAATTAACAGAAGCTAGCTGGAACCTGGAATAGCTATGTGTGCTGACACTAATTAGAAAGTTACCCTACAACAGCTGTATAAGTTTTCTTCATACACAGACAGGTTCCCTTTACTAAGTATAACTGATACTGATAATAAAGTGCATGCATAAGCAATAGAAATCCCAATGGCTACAGCTCATGGCAACCAAGCACTGAGGTGAAGAATGGAGTTACTTAGAAATGCTGTTTAACTGCACATAGAGCTTCCTGTAAAATCCCAAATTCTGTTCTAGATTTCTGTAGATGAAAAGGCTTGCTGAAAGAAAACATAACAGGCAGTTAGTTGCTCCATGCAGTAGAAACATAAGTCTGGTGTACAAAGAAGCTGCATCTCACACTGAAAGTATCCAACAGAAGCACCAGGCAGGAAATGGAAGTTGAATCACATTATCCACTCCTCAGGCTTAAACATGTTGCAGGAATCCAAACAGATTTGATGAAACTTCCCCGTAAGAAAGCAGCCATCTTTAAGTCTCATATTAGAGTCTTGTAATAGTCAAGCTGCATATACTTCTAGTATGTCCCTCATTTTAAGGGACATTCCTGATTTTGGCTTATAATGTTGCTGTTTTCTTCCTAAAATCAATGACACTTCAAAAAAGCTAGTGGATTATAATTAACGCATGAGTCCATTCACTCCAGTTATATCCTTCTTTTACTTCCAAAATGTGTTTTAATTCTTATATTCTTATTTTGTTAAACTTTCTAAAGTAGTGGCACTAGTATTTGAAAAACTGTCCCTTATTTGGTCCTTTGTCTATGAATATTTTTGGTTTTGCCTTTGATTCTGGTGCTAACAAGTGTAGAGCTATATACAAAAAAAAAAAAAAAACACCAGGAATAACAGTAACACTGTAACTGCCAGTGCGGTGCAGGAAAAGCTTAAATGAGACTGAGGAGAGAACTCAAAAGGATGCAAACCTGGGGTACAAATGGTATCTGCTTCCAATTCCCATCCTTATTCATTCTGAAAGAATGGCAAACATATCAATAAACAGGACAAAATAAGTTCCAAACTGCAGTTTAAATCAGCCAATCATACAAGCAGAAAAAGTAGATACGAATATAACACAATGTAGGCAATAAAAGCGGGAGGGTGGCCTAATGGTGAAGGTGTTTGCCTTGCAAGCACAAGGTGAAGGGTTTGAGTCTCACAACGGCTAATTGGCTAGGCTTAAAATGGCTCGCAAGGGCAGTTAGCTTAGTACAATCTATGAACCTATGAACCTATGAACCTATGAACAAAGAGAAGCAACAAATGTTGGCAGTATCATCTTAAGGGTAAGAAAGTCGGATTAGACATACATTTACAGAGGAAAATAAACACACGTAAAGGCAATCAATCTGGTTAAAAATGGAAGAGGGGGAACAACCCTCACTTCCTCCTTTTTTATAAAGCACATGGTCATGTGACCTCTCCACACTAACGACGTCAGTGTAAAACCACACATACAATCATTCACTCTCTTTTATTATTATCAGCCAACACCCCCACTTGCTCTTACGCTGTATACAAATATATTTTAAAAATATATTTTGGATAACTTTTCCTTCACATTCCAAATACGTAATACATGAACTTTTCAATCTTCGATTTCGTAGCAGGTTTAGTAAAGACATCTGCAACCATGTCCATTGTTGGGCAATATTCAATGCTTATTTTGTCATCATTAAGTGCTGACCTGACAAAATGTTACTTAATGTCAACATATTTACATCTCCGTCAGCTTACTGGATTCTTCGACAAAGCGACTGCTCCTTGATTGTCCTCAGATATTGTTACTGGCACATACTTGCACTCCCCATCCATTCCACTCAACAGCTGCACAAGGTACAACCTCCCCTGTGTTGTTGCTGCCAATGCCATGTACTCTGCCTCACATGTAGACATACCACATTTCTCAAGAATTTTCGTGATGTACCTCTTTTGGTTCATCTTTACTTCACCACTATTCTGGGTAAAATCAATGCCTAGAAAATGTCTTAGCTTTCCCAGATCTTTCATTTTAAATTTAGCTTTGAGCATTTCCTTTACATCATTAGTGATTCATTGTCACTAGCTGCTATAATGAGATTGTCAACCTATATAATTAGGACTGTTTTCTCATTTTCAGCTTGTCTAGTGTATACACAGTGGTCTGTGGGGTTTTGGATAAAACTATTTTCACAAAGATAACCGTGCAACATTTTGTTCCAGTTACACCCTGATTGTTTCAATCCGTATAATGACTTATTTAGTTTACAAACCAATTTTTCATCATTATTTGATTTCTTTTCAAAACCTTCAGGTTGCTCCATATACACTTCACAGTCAATAGGAGCATGTAAATAGGTCGTTTGTACATCCATCTGGTGCAATTCTAAATCATACTGAGCTGCCATCTGGATTAGACTTCGTACAGATGTCATACTCGCAGTTGGTGCAAATGTTTCATTATAATCTATACCAGCGACTTGACTGTAGCCTTTAGCTATATATCTAGCTTTGTAAGTCTCAATATTATCTGCATTGTCTTTTACAGTGAAAACCCACCTACCCCCACTGCATTTTTATCTTCTGGCAGTGTGGTGAGTGTAAATGTGTTGTTTTCCTTTAAAGACTTAAGTTTCTCCTTCATGGCTTTGAGCCACTTTTCCGAGTTAGACAAAGTCATGGCTTCTTTAAAGCTCTGCGGTGTGTTGCATATTAATCAGTAACAATAGTCAACATTAACTGTCACATAATCATCGTTTTCCACTTTACACTCATAATCCTTCAAGTATGCAGGTGGTTTTCTCTCTCTTTTAGTGTGTATCCTGCCTTTCCTCTTCTTGCCTTATTTTTGTGTCTCCTTCATTCATTTCTTTTGTGATTTCACTGTCAGCTTTTGATTCTGACTTAACATGCACACTTCTTCTGGTATTAAGATCTTCATCCATCACTTCTGGGTCTGTCTGAATCTGGCATTCAGCTACATTCTTAGTAAAGAACTTGACTAACCTGTGTATAAGGACCCTTCCTGTGTCAGGATAATAGACTAGATAGGCTGTTTTTATCATATCCGACAAAAATCCCCTTATCACATCTTGGGTCTAACTTCTTTTTATCTTGTCTGTACGCATACCACACTGATCCAAATTCTCTCATCCTTGAAAGATTAGGTTTCTTTCCTGTTAGCATGAAGAATGGGGTCTGCCCCAAACACCTGTTATAACATCTGTTGCAAATAAAAGCAGCAGTCATTATTGCATATGTCAACAACTTTTTCACTCTCTATCAACATACACCTTGCCATTTCAAACAGTGTTCTCCAATTTCTCTCTGCCGTCCCATTCTGATGGGGTGAATAAAGTACGGATGTTTCGTGTCTTATAACATTTTTACTCAATAGTGACTGAAAGTCTTTCGACATGAACTCAGTGCCATTATCTGATCTGATACACTTTACCTTCCCATAAGGGGCTGAATCTGCAATAAATGTTTCAGTCGCCTTGACTGTATCACTCTTGGCTTTCAGAAAGTAGACAAATATTACACCCGAGTAGTCATCAGTAAATGCTAAAGTGTACTTAAAGCCACCTTTTGGCTCAATTGGGCCTGACAAATCAGTATGGACTAGTTCAAACACAACTTTTGCTCTTGCATTTGGTTCTCTGTTTCTGCTCTGTACAAATTTCCCTTGCATACAGGTTTCACAATCAAGGTTAGGTTTTTTTAACTTTACCTTTAATTTTCATTCCTTTTACCACTTTTTCTAATTTTGACACATATTCAAAATTACAGTGACCAAGCATTTTATGCCATGCTTGAATGTCATAACAGCTCTGAGATGCATCATAATGTATCTCACTATCGTTTTCTTCATCACATGTGTCTAAATAATAGAGCCTATCACACTCATTTATGTCAAACCTGGTGCTGTTTTTATAGATGAATTGGGCCCGGCCTTGTTTAAAGTTGATCGAGGCCCCTTTGAATGTTGCTGCCTTAACAGAAAAAATGTTTTGTGGATATGTCGGGATATACAGTGCCCAAGTCATCATCACCTTTACTTTGTGCCCCTCTGTGTTTAGCAGTCATACCTCTGCATTACCTCTCTTCTGTGCAGCCCCACAGGTTCTCATTCTGTCAGCTAATTCCACAATGTGTTCCTCCGGTTGGAAAGTTGCATCAAAGCACTTAAACTTTTTCAGGTCGTTAATTATGTGTGAAGTGGTGCCAGTGTCCACCATTAATCCCTTCTCTTTTAATTCATGAATTTGACACTCATTTATTCTGGAGACAAATGTGTGATCATCCGCATCAGTTGCTTGTTTCACATTGTCTCTCTTCTTTTGTCTACAGTTACTGTCCCTGTGGCTAGAGTTTTTACACAAACTACACAAACTACACCACTGCCTTTGGCCTTTATATTCTCTCCGGCATTCTTGTGCCTTGTGTCCCTTTTGGCCATATCTAGATATATGGTAAAGAGCAACTGAGATATTCAACTGAAGTTACAGGCGTGTAAATGGTCCTTACATCTCAAACAGATCACATTACACAGTGAGCAAGCTATTTGAATCCTCCACTTAAAATATTACGAATCACAAATTAAGTTAAAAAAAGACAGACTAAATTTATTTTACAGGAGTAGTCTAGTCTGTAAATTTTTACAAAGATTTCTTCTTTACATAGCTGCAATTAGAACTGAACACAGTATATATTGTTTGGTGCTTTATTTACCACCTCAGAATTTAAATCTAGCCATGTCATTATTAAACTTCTTGGACACATCAGAAGCAGTAATAAAAATGTTTTATTACCACATGTTTAGTTATCCTCTTCAGTGATGAATATGTCTTGCAAAATCCATCCTTTATTGATATGCATTTTCCTAGAAACCTATACTTAGTAAAAAGAGAGAAAGAGAGGTAGAGAGATAACAAAGATTATTTTAATCTAAATGACAGAGAGATAAAATTATTAAGAAAATTACCAGATCTGTAGATCATATCTAACCTTCATCTGTAAAACTAAAAAAGGAAAAGTAAGTCCTACTATGATTCAAGCTTTGTCATGCCAGTCATAAACAGTGGCATGCAGGAAGACTCAGAATCCATCCATCCATCCATCCATCCATCCATCCATCCATCCATCCATCCATCCATCCATCCATCCAGCCATCCAGCCATCCATGTGCATTCACATCAAAGGTCAGTTAGAGTGTCCAGTCCATCATTCTTGTCTTATTGTTTTAAAGGGAAAAACATGTTTAATAACAGGAACAATCAGGAGCTATCTATGCCAATTACTTCACACATACAGTTCAAGAACATCACACTTCCAAGCAAAGCTCACTTATGGAAAGTGTATTTACAGACAAATATGCAGACAGAACCTTCTACATCACAGTTCTAACGATGGTCTCAAGCATTACTTCAAGAGATGAAAAGATAAATGAACTTATAGAAAAAACTGAAAGCTTTTCAGTTGACAATCACTGACATTGCTTATCTTAAAATAAATGTTCAAAACATTCTAGGGCAACTATCACAGCTTGTCCAACTAAAAATCACATGAATGAATCCTTCATTCTTATACAAGCTTTCAACCAATCATTGTATCCCACTAATTAACCCCTGATAAACTAATTAAATTCAACAAAAACAAATAAAACTTAACATGAATAATTTACACACAAATATAAAATCTTTAATCTCCTATCTTTTAAAAAACAATTAATATTTATTATACCATTAATCCAAGAAAAACAGCCCACACCTGACTTCAAATGCCAAAGAGTTTCTTTTTGTTCTACCTTACTTTTTAAAATCCCCTCTTCTTCTATCCATAAAAACCTGTTCAACTATAGTAAACATAAACTTTTGATAAGTCATACATTCTAGTGTGTGTTTATGAAGTACATTATTTTCATTTTTAACTTTCAGGACATAAAGGTATTCTTTAATTCTAAGGTCCAAAGACCTAGTAGCCATACCTACATAAAGGTACTATACCCCATGTATTTACTAATATAAACTACCCCCTTAGATGTACAATTAAGTACTGCTGGTATTGGAATGGTACAATCAAGATGTTCTAGATCAAAATGTGGCCCTTTGAAAATAAATCTACAAATGGAGCAAATTCCTCATTTATACATTCCTTTTTATTTAAAGGATATTTCCATGTTTCTAAATTTGGTAGTATCATGATGTAATAGATTTTTTTAGATTGTAACTGTCCTTAAATATAAATTTTGGCCGAGTACCTATACTTTTAAACACTTCTGTATTCCCCTCTAAAATCTTTCAATTATTCCTAATAATGGTACAGATATGATAGCTATCTACTGTCATATCTATACTACATACTGCTAAATTTTCATCAAAATTTCCTTTCTTATCTAATTTCTGAAGACTTTTATCAAAAATGGGGGAAAAATCTTATTACATTCTAATTTCATCAGCTGTTATTAAAAGCATTTCAGCTTTATAGCCCCTTGATTTAAACAGATTAATTATAAATCCAATTTCTTGTTCAAACTTAGCATCATCAGACGTCATCCTAGAGGCCCTTATAAACTGACCTCTAGAAATATTGTTCTTAATAAATTTTGGATGATTGCTTTCATATTTTAAATAACTATTGCTAAAAGTATTTTTTCTAAAAATCCTACATTCAAACCTTCTTCATGAATCATTCCATGTTAAAGATCTATAAATGGAAGTGTTAAACCACATTCTCCCATAGTAAAATTTAAAAAATATGATGCTTCATTCATTTGTTTGATTGAGGAGATAACATCTGTTTCACGCCTTCTATAATTAAAAACAAGTCATCAAGAAATCTATTATAATGTACTACTTCATATTTGGTAGCCGTGGGTAGAAAGATTTCATACTCCCACCAGCCCACAACTAAATTTGCAAAGGCTGGGGTTACTGCTGACCCCATGGCACCCCCTTTGATTTGTCTATAGACTTCATTATTAAATAAGAAATAGTTATTATTCAACAAAAGGTCTAACAATTCACAATAAAATTCAATATCTTGTTTGCAAAAATGACTAAAATGATTTCAAAAGTTCTTTACATATTCAACACCCACTTTTTGAGGAATACAGGTAAACAATTAACAGATACCAATAGTTACACATATATTTTTAACCTTTGTAAACTCATAGGCACTACTAAACTGTTGAAATTTATCCAAAAAGTCCCAAGAGTCTCTTATATAGGACCTCAACCTTTGAACTAAAGGATTGAACAAAGTCCAATAACAACAAAACACCTTAAGTGACATATTGAGGCACTGAGACTATAGGCTGAAAGGGTGGGTTGTTGGGGTTTTTATGGCTCTTAGGTATCCTAAATAAAACACCCAACAATGTTGTTTTTCATCAATAAAAATGTGTACATTTCTCTAGCAATAATCCCTTCCATAAGATATTCGTATAAGGTAGAAAATATTATCTTATAACTTCTACTTACTTAATTCATATTAACTTTAGGATACTCATCCTCATTTTTTAGCATTTGGTTTGTGCCATAATTACCAAACCCCCGCTCTTATCGGCCTTCATAAAACTAAGACTGGCATTTTTCTCATCTCATTTAACACCTTTGTGTCTTTCTTGGTCAAATTCATAAAAATATTTTTTAGTTTTTTTGCTTACTAACACACGGATGTCACATGAATAGAAATCATATAAGGATTACAATACTGATACAATTAGAGTGTAAGTGATGGAGAAAATTAACAACAAAACTCTCAGTAAAAGATCTTACATTATTAATATAATACCTAATAATACCCATTATTAATAACACGTCTGCAATAATTCAAGTTGGTTTGAGTTTCTATGAGGAACTCTGTAACTAAATGAGCTATAAAAAGGAACATTTGGAAGGGTTTTAACAAAATATTAAACTCAAAACATTTCATTTAGTTTTTACAGAATTTATTTTTCAGCATGTAAGTATAGCAATTAGAATGAAAAGCAATCATGGCTTGAGACTAAACAAAATCCATGCAGAGCTCTATAAAACACTTCAACACACATTATAACCATATTTTCTTAAATTTACCCACATATACATTATTCTTAATTGATAATTGTTTTCCTTTCAGAAATTATGTTAGAGTTCAACTGAAAGATAAGCATAAGCTATCAACAAGAAATAACTGCTGATTGATTTTAGTACTTAATATGGATTAGACGATCATAGCAAGTATTGTAAATGCATATCTTCAATGCCTCATGTGACTTTGCCCAGTCAATATGGATTTGTCATTGGAAAACAGACATCCAGGCTTAATCACTGGTTATCTTCAAGCTTAATACAGGTTTTCATCAAACAACTATAGACAGTGGATTCCACTTTTTTGAAAAAGAGGTAGACAAAGCATTTTACTTCATTAAAAGAAGACTCATCTTCACACTACTTCAGAAAATAACATTTCCAAAACAATTGATTGACATATTATCAATGATTATTGATTACACCAATTCAGGCAATGAGATAAGGTCAGATAAGAGTACCCCTTGATACCTTTTCTTTTCATTATAACAGTTGAAGCTTTATTACTGAATACACAAACATCACACCTGTATATATATATATATATATATATATATATATATATATATATATATATATATATCACCACCCATCCCAATGTTTTTATTTCTCCAGACAATTCTTGCTAAGTATTTTGGGCAATGCAAATGGTTTCATTGGTTTAGGTGATACAAATATATTCTCAGTTACTGATTCAACTATGTAAAGTCAAAAATCGTATATATTTTATTCAAGTAATATTACCAGCTCCACAGTTTCATTGAAAGATGATCACATATTTCAGATTTGCACAGTTGCATGGCCTATATTTGAAAAGTGTATTTTACAACTGGGAGATATTTATGGGAAGCATGTTTCTAGGGATTCAACATTTATACCTTTTGGGCAAGGGCAGAGTTCTGTCAGCAAAAGAGGAAAGGTCATCTTTTAACATTAGGAAGAAGGGTCAGAAGTTTTATTGCTAAAGGTTGTGAGGCAATCTACCTGGATATACAAAGGAAAGCACAACTTGATAGGGGCAGAAGGAAAAAAGTTAGCAGAAGATGGGGAAAAATAAGACAGAAACTAGAGAAAAGAAGGCTGGGTGACACATGGGGGGGGGGGTGTTTCATGGTATATTTATTGTTTGCTAAGAAAATGTACAGGGGTTCTCTATAATTACTTTGTGGATGTGAATGTGATTAGGATGTTTTTAAGTATGAAAAATATACTGAAGTTAGTTGCAATGCATTAGCTTTATTTGGACAATGCATAATCATATTTAAAAAGTAGTTGATAGAAAAAAGATCCAAAATTCTATGCTGTTGGTCATATGTTGCCAAACATTCAATAGTGGAATACCTTTGCAGAATCAAAAGCAGAAGTCTTGATCCCATATATAACACTGACTTTTTTTTTACTTCTGCAGTCAATTATCTCCTCTGGAAAAAAGATAGCGGTAATTTATAAAATATTACTCACATTTTTGTGAATGTTATAAGTCACTGCTGAAATTGTCTGTTTTTTTCAGTTGATAACATACTTACAGATTATAAAATAAGAGAAAGTTTGGTAGAAAATATGGATGTCACTTTCAAATCCAGTACATTCCCACGCAAACTGTTTTAGCTATGCATTGTCTAAGCCGCAGACATACTTATACCACACAACTGCAAGTCTTAAACAACGTATTACATCTGAAAAATTACTTTCACCACATTTTTCTCAAAGCAAAACTACATTTTGTCTTATTTATATTTTTTTCTTTCTCTGTCTTTTTTTACAGGAAATACCCCTTCCAAATCCCAAAAATGTGTCTTATTGGGAAAAGTTAGGTGTCTTTTTTTTTTCTTTCTAGCTGACAATCACAATTTTGCTGATTGAAATCTACATTAAAACAGGAAAGAAATAAGCAAAACCTCTTGGTTAATAGGTAGTACTAACGAACAAACTCAATGGATGTTCCTAAATCTGATAAGTGTAGAGACATAACATTAACATACAGTGTACTGTCCATCACAACAATGGTCACATTGATTTTAATTATAAGCCAGCTTTTATTGACTGCATATTAATTGTAGGTCTAATTTATATGGTAATTGTCTACATTGATTTTATGGTCTGAAGAAGTAGATTGTTCCATGAAACCTTATACCAATATTAAAGTAATGTGTTTATTTTACTCACCATACTATGCTTATTTTATTTCTCATCCATTGAAATCTACATTAAAATGATCAAGGAGTCAAGCATTCTTTGATAAAATATCTTCATTACATCTTACTGGTATCATCAGGAACTCCATGAAATAAACAAAACTTGGTGTTCCATTTGCTGTCATGACTATAAACACACAGGATCATGAATTCTTTATTAGTGGTACTCTTCAGTTGTTAGGGTGATAAACTCAAATGTTCTTAAATCAAATCATTTAAACTGGTATTGATTATACCATGAAACATTTTATTGATGTTAGCCCCTATAGACTTACCAACAGAGCAGCAAATGACTTCTAGCATTACCCTATTATTAGAATATACAGTTTTACTGTTTGGAATTAGCCAGTTCATCAGCTTACCTCAAATATTGGTGGAAAGAATTTCATATTATAATTAATCTCAAAGAATATGTCTCATTTATTTTCCATCTCTCTTGATACCTGATCATAGCATGAGGGTAGAGGAGTTAGGAAGGTTTCAGCAGACTCAAATTTCCAATTTTACTTACACATATTCTTACATTTTATTAACATTTTTGATTTGCTGAATTACTTATATGGATTACATATTTTCCAAGGCATATCAGATATTTTAAATTATCCTTATGTTCATTAACCCATTTCATTTCTTTTATTGACATATTGTATTTAAAATTTTAATAAAACAATTCATCTTCCTGAAAGAGTAAGTGATCAGAAATGGAATTTTCATTGTAAAATGCAGTTTCATTGAAGTAATGAACAAAACTATTACAAATACTGCTTTTGCAGGGGGATAAGCACTCAGATACCTCTCCGTATACTCAAAATATGTTAACTCTGCACTTATATAATAACAGCAAAAGAGCAAAACTCACTCACATGGAAAACCTGATCTGCTGCTGTTTCACACAACATGACTACAATTGAACTAAGCACACATTAAAACACGTCAGATGGTCAGTAATGTTGATTAACAGTTTTCTACAGTACATATAACAAATGCACATTTCTCATAACCTGTCAAGCAATAGAATAGTCTAGAAGAAATTTATTTTACTTAAAGAGATGTTGATCCTAAGACTGTGTCTGCTGTTCTAACATAAATTCCTTCAACACATTTGCATTACTTCATTACGAAAAAAGGTAATTTGCCTTTACCACCACCATCCCACAGTGTACAGCTGTAGAATTAATAGACTTAAATAAAGGGTGTGGGTGTTCAGGACACTTGACCCTGCAAACATACTGCTTTTTCTACACTTTCCCCCATTAATACATTTTTATACTATTGCTTTGATGTTGATAGTTTCTATATCAGTGGACTCATCAACTTGCATCAACTCCATCATGTATGACATAATCAAATTGAGCTAGAAAAAATAAAACAATAAAGAGTAAAAAGAATTTCAAGGATTGTAAATTTGTCAAGTAATTGCTATAAAGTAAAATAAAACAACAACAAAATCAGACATATCTACTAGGAACTAATAAATACTACTTTTATTTTCTTTGTTTATGTGAATGTAAAAACAATGTGTGCAAAACCATTCTCATTGCAATGTGTATATGATTCTGCCATTCTACACTTGTTATTATGTCCAAAATCCAGACATTAGCATTTCAAAGTGTGGACTTAGAGGCAACTTCAGATTGTTGCTCAGAGGTAGTACTCAATCACTCTCCAAAACAACAGTGTGTACCACACACAGAAATGAAGAAAATATGATCTGCACATTTGAGTACCTTGATATTCTACCTCAAGCAAGTCATGACAATTTCTGATTACATTACATATCAAATTAAAAAATGCATTATTTTTAACATATAGCCTATAAAAACTAAAGCCATTTTTTGTTACTGAGCTTTGGTGGTATTGGCACTTTCCTTGTAAGGGTGATATGCAAAGACTGGAAAGGGATCTCACTGTATAATTAGGCTAGCTTCTGAGATTCCCCTAAAATCACATGTTTAAAAAGTTCTCTGTGTTGTATTAGGCTGGTGTTCATAGACATTAATGCAAATGTGTTAAGGAATTTGAGGGAAGAGTACAAACAGGTGCAGGTGAGCCATGATTCATAGAGGCCATTTATGCCGATTCATGCTGTCCTGGAATGTAGTTGTGCAAATGAGCTGTTAATGAGAAATGGTTATGAGAAGTGACATAAGTGTTCCTATTCTAATTGAGGCTATTTTATATCACTTGTAATTTATAGTCA
Source organism: Protopterus annectens (assembly GCF_019279795.1). Lineage (NCBI taxonomy): Eukaryota > Metazoa > Chordata > Ceratodontiformes > Protopteridae > Protopterus > Protopterus annectens. Next base: position 1,668,096,511 of record NC_056735.1, on the reverse strand, counting down.
GTTTTTCCCACTTTCCCGTGCTTGTTGCAGATGTACTATAAAAACGGAAGCATCACTAAATCTATCAGAGTTTGCAAAAATGCTATCTCTCACGGTGAGCTTTGGTATTTCTAGTTAGAGCTGTTTGTCTTGGCTGGGATAAGAACTGCTTGCACCTAGTGGCCCTCACCTGCCAAGAAGGCAGAAATATAAGCAAAGGATTACTCATTATAATTTTGATAATCAAGAAATCCTTGATAGGTTCTGAGTGGGCAGGGACATTATAAGGGTCCTTGTTGGCATAAGGGCACTGGAGAAATGCATGAGCTTCCTATTCATATGGACACCAAAGTATGTATAACCCTCACTATACTTGCTACAGGGACCTTCCAAAGATATTCCGAGGACATGTTGGGAATCTCACAGGCTTCTGCCTTGAGGAAACTGAAAAAGTTCCTGGATGTACTCTTGGCACATGTGGATCAATACATTCCCAGGTATTTCCAGGAGTCACCTCAGGCCCAAGCTCACACTATGCATACCTTTTGTGGGATGCACATTTCCTCGAGGTACTCAGTATGATAGATTGCACCCATGTTGCGATTATGGCCCCTTTTGAGCCACAGAGTGAGCAGCACCAGAGAAGTAAGGGCTTCCATTTCATCTATTGTCAGGTAGTGTGTGATGCATGGGGGTACATCACCAACATCTCTAGCCAGCATCCTGGCAGTACACATGATTCCCATATCTGACACACTAGCTCACTTTACCACTTCTTCCTGCATGGTATGATGCCTAGTGGTCATCTTGTTGGCAAACTGAAAATGTTGATTTTTTTTTTCTTTTTTCTTTTTCTTTTCTTTTTTATGTTTATGTTTTGGAGTAAGTATTTACTCAAAGTAAAGTTAATTGCTATATATTAATATATTTTTTTCTTATTTTGTTTCCCATCCCCCCTTTTTTTAAAGGGATGCCAGATGTCCACTGGTGCTATGGTTCATATCTCCAGTGAGAAATCCATCTGGAGCTGCAGAGGTAAAACACAACATATCCCTGTCTTAGACCTTTATTGTGATTGAGAAGGTGTTTCGCCTCCTGAAGAGCCATTTCAGGTGCCTGGATTAGTCTGGGTGTGCCATTCAGTATGCTTCAGCTACTGTGTGCACGACGTTCACTGCCTGTTGCATTCTGCCTAATATGATCATGCACTGGTGTGGTGGCGAAGTGGCCCCTGCTCTCACTACAGTTCCCAGTTCTAGTTCCACTTTTACTAATGATGACCAGCCAGCAGCAGCAGTAGTAAGGGACCCATGTGGCAGGTTTGTGCATGGCATGTGGCTGCACAGCTTAAAAGGTGGCATCTCATCCAGAACTATGGACCAGGGCATTCAGAGTAGTGTTTCCTTTTTGGGTAAAAAAACACGAGTATAATTGATGCATGTAGTTATATCTGTGGGCTATGCTGTGTGGTGCATGATCTTCTGCCACTGTTCATCTGACATTCTCACTCATTTGAAATAGGTTTTTATTACTGTTTGCTTGAGTGGTCACTGATTTCTGTTCAGTTGTTCTATACAACAACAAAGCAATACATACGTCAAAAGTTGCACATGATGTATATAATAACTTTTTGGTTTAATTATTTATTTTCTGTGCAGTAGAAAGCAGTACTGGCAACACTGACATTTTTAAGTTTAATTTGCCATTTCTGTGTAAAAAATTATGTTGCAATGCACATCAGATTTCTTTCTTATGGTCATTCAAAGTAATTATGACTTCAGAAACTGTCTCCATTTGTGCAATGATGAGGGTGTACTGGCAGCACTTAAGTGTAAATGGCAGGATAATTATCTCAATGTGTCATTTTTGTACGATGCATAGGATGTAGGCTCATTGCTTATGATTCCTTACGTAACTGTAAGCATATAGAATGGTAAAACACGTATCACTTGTTTTTTGCACCACAGTTCATTTACGAACTGAAGAAATGTACTGTACATAGACATCTTTCCTCCCCACAATCCAATTGCATTTGAAAATAAATTTAAATGACTACAATTCCAGAGTTTGGTGAAAGTAATAGCTTCACATGCAATCCCCTCACCCCCAAAAAACCTTATTTCAACTACACAGTCATATTTATCAATGTTTGTAATTCCCAGTAGCTCCAGATTAAACATGCCATATACATCTCCTATTGACAGGCCTAGAGATGGTGCAACTGATCTGGAGGAGGGGCTACCATGAGAACTGAACTGTAAGTTGAGTTAGTGGGATGGTGTAATCTCGAGGAGGAACATGATCTTGCTGTCAGTGATCTGACACTGCTTGCGTGACCATGACCTTGATCTAGAATGTGAGGTGCTTGTAGGTGTAGATGGCCATTGACACGGCCTGTGACAAATGTGTTGTGATTGCTCACTGTCAGTACTGACATTACTGTCTTGAGAGCCAGTAGTAGTATCATTTGATCTCCCCCCATGTCTCCAGACAGTACCCTGTCCTCTTCCTCTGGTAAAACTGAGTCCAGCTTAACTCTGATATATCCAAACCAGTGTACAAATGGAGGCTGCAATTAATGCCTGGTGTGCCACCATATTATGAATCAGTGACACCATGGCATCATCCCTGCTCTGCTAATGCAAAGTAGTGTTGCAAACCTTCACCCATACCCTGTAGGACTTTCACCATTTCTAGCTAGCTCTCGGTTGCATTGGTTTAAGCCCTAAGTATGTCACGGTGTTCTTCCTGTTGTGCAGCCAATGCTTTACATATTTCCTGAGGTAGTTCAAAATAATTTCTGCATCTGACACGACTTTATAATGTTGTTACTCTGGGCAATGTGGCCTCAGGTTGCCAGTCTTCATCTTCAAGCTGTTCTTTTGCATGTGGTGACACTGGTGTAGACATGCTGGTTTGTTCCTGCTCTACAAGCATGAGTGGAATATCAGCTTGTGTTTGACTTTGTGATGGAGTGTCACTTTCTGTAGAGTTACTAACATGTTATGAAGTGAGAGAGCCTTCTTAGACTGGGAGAATATGTGCCACTTCCCTTAGGGTACCTCGTAAATACAACTACATTATCATCATCTTCATCGTCATTATCATCAGCAACACCCATTCTACTGCTGACTTCATTCATATTTATTGGTACAATTAAACTGTTTGTTTCTGATGCTGACTCTGTAAAAGAAATAATTACAACATACTAATAATAAAGCAACAGCATACCGTATAGCATGCTTACACGGGTTCCGCCAGTAGTACTCCTGGAAATTGCATTCTGCCTGGCCTTGCTTCTAGCATGACCTACCACATCATTTGCCCTTTGCTTGCACTATGTCACTGATCTGTTTCTGCTTCCAACTGCCAAATGCTCTAAGTGTTGCTATGAGTACATAATTTTCCTCATGGCTAAAGTTATTGTGTCTATGCCTGGACCCCTTATTCTCTATCAGTACTACACAGGAAATAAAAGGAAAAATAAAAATAAAAGGGCAACAGTCAGACAAATGCCACACTACCATCTGGATGACAGCAGCAGTTAAAATATAAGCCAGTGTTCTGCTATTTCTGCCACCAACATAAATAAATAAATAAGCAAAGAGAAATTTGACCTTTAAAAAATTATGACAGCAACTGCTAATTTGCCTCAATAAGTATTAACTAATTTATAAAATTCTTCTTACTTTTTGATGTCTGTACTGTCCTAACAAATGTGCTGCCTATCCTGACTATTTGTGAGTCAATATAATGCAGCGCAGTCTTGTAGTGTACAATTATGGGAGATCTACAAATCTAGCTTATTTATATGGATGTCTATGAATATTAGTATGATACAAACATTTAAAGAATGGGCGAACTATACATCAGGACTCTGATTGGAGAACGAATAATGCCTGCTTAAAAATGAGTCTGCCGCTTCACAGCAACATATGTGTATGTGTGTGTGTGTGTGTGCGTGTCTATGTCTTTGTGTGAGAGTGTATGAGTGTATGAAAGTAAGAGAGATAGACTGAGCAGTTATTTGAAACAGGAAAGTGTGTGTGTGTGTGTGTGTGTGTGTGTGTGTGTGTGTGTGTGTGTGTGTGTGTGTGTGTGTGTGTGTGTGTGTGTCTGAGAGACAGAGACAGAGTGAGAGTGATTGACCTTTCTCATGAACCTATGAACCTAAACATCTGTAATGCTGACTGCAAATAAATAGTTATCAAATAAAAGTTCCAGTTACAAATGTAAAGAATTGTGTAGCACTGCAGTGAAAACATTTTAAGATTTTTATATATATTACATGAAGACAGTTTTTGTGAGTAATAACTAAATATGGCAAAAACAATTGCTTAACTTCATTGTTTGCTCATAAGTACTTTTAGTTGCACTTACAGCATGGCTGAAATGACATTCACAACACCCTAGTTAGACTGTCTGTTGGGGAATGAGAGTCGGGATTATTTTGCTGAGAATGAGTAGTGCATACATTTTCAGAGAAAAAGCTGTTTTACTTCGCCATTAATTACTATACATTATATAACAACCCCCCATTAATATTCAAAAACATGCACGCTGATTGGTCAGTGTGCACGTTGTAAATCTGAGTTATAGTAATGGAAAAAGGTACGCCTGGACTTTTTCCATTACTATAACTCTATTTTACAGCAATGGAAAACTCAAGATCTCCGTTGCTTCACACTGTCTTGCTATGTTAAACGAGTTTAACATAGCGAGACAGCTTTAAAGAAAGCAACGGAGCTTCTCCATTGCTTTTTTTAAAGCTGTCTCGCTATGTTAAACCCATTTAACATAGCGAAACAGTTTGTAAAAAGCAACAGAGATCTTGCTTTCTCCATTGCTTTTGCCCACAACTCTGATGTACTGCATAGGCATACGCATGCGCAGTACATCAGAACTGCCGCAGAATACCAGACAGCTGCGGAAGGGCAGCAAGGAGACATTATACAATGCCATTATTTAAGAAAAGTAATTCTTTTTTTTCTTAAATAATGTCATTATATAATAGCAATAACCCACGCCTGGGTGTGGGTAATGCTGGATTTACCCACGGTTGGCTTTGTTTGGCCACTCGGGCTTCGCCCTTGTGACCAAATCACACCAACCGAGGGTAAATCCAGCATTACCCACACCCATGAGTGGGTTATTGCAATATTAAACAAAGTCCTGCAGTAAAGTAAATTCACTCTTCCTTGAATTGTTACATTTCAGCCTTTGCAGTTCAGGTATTGCACAGAGTGTTACATGCATTTCTAAAACAAACAAAAAAATTCATATTTCTTTACAATCCTACAGAATTCAATAGAATATTTAAGTACTATATTTTAACAATACACACATGCATGCCTTTAACATTTAAAATTAGAAAAAGACAAAAAAATGTTTACAGAAAATGTAAGCCATGTGTATGTGAGGAATACTTTGAAATACAAGTAAACAAATTATCCTTCTCTCTTTTAGTTATAGCTGAGGAAGAGATGCAATATCACTTCTCAAAGCAGAAGAGACAAATGTAACATCTGGAAGAATCTTCTGGTAAGTATAAACAGGTGTCCAAAAGGAATTTATTGCTTAACTATGCATAGTACAAATTGCTATACAGAATTCAGGGTAGCATAAACAGTAATAAAGCAATGTTTTAAAAACTGGTTCCAGTAGTACTCATGCAAAGAGTTGTTGGTATATCTTTACAGCTGAAAGAAATGCAAATGAAGACAGGAACAGATCAAGAAGAATGTGTTATTCTGTCATTTTTAACCATGATTAACTGCAGTAATTAATGGCTTCTTTTCTGTTTGTGTTTGAAATGTACAGCATTGAAAGGCACAAGCCTTCAGAAAGAAAAAAATCCTTTGTCATTTCAATTCATCACAAGTATGCATAAGCACTACTTTGTTCTTCCTAGTTACATAAGCACTTTCCCAATCACTACCCTTAGTTGTACACATTAACACTTCCCATATGCAAGTTTTCTTCAATAAAGATATTTGTCTGCAGTGGTTTATTGAGTAGTTACCTTGCATTAAAACAGTATTGTGTGGATTTATTGTGCTTTTCTGTTTTGTCTCTCCCCACCCTTTTTTCTCTTTAATTTATTATTTTGCTTACACATTTTTTTATCCTTTGTTGTTTTGCTTCTCTACCATTTTATTTTTCTTTTATACAAGTTCAAATCCCACAGGATCAGACCAGGATGTACCTTCCAGGTGTTGAAAAGATCAGCCTCTGTCCATCCTGGGAAATCCATGCAGGATTGGAGTGGAGGTTCTGGCCCTGCAGGCACTCTGGTACCTGGCAGCCTGTCAAGCCTCACATAATGGGGGGCTTCAGAATTTAAGTGGCAGGCATACTGGTAGAGGTAGTGGACAGGGGAATTCAGCTAACTGAAGCCTCTCTTCAGTGTGTAGAAGACATGCTCACCCAGTTGATGCTCTTAACTGCTGCGTAGTCCACAGCTTTTCCATAATGCTTTTAATGTGATTGAACTCAGCCATGCTGGCCTGGCCTGCAATATGCCAGGGAATAGACCATTTATGGGTCCACAAAATACTTTGCATGTACGAAAGAATGAACTTTGTATAACTTACATGTTTATGAAAAGTGGCTGTGATTATAGAAATTGCTTTACTTTTCCATATTCAATGCAACTGCGTTATGCTGACATTATTTGCATATTTACATATTGCTGCTTTTAGTGAATGAATCCCCAGACTATGAACACTGCAGGGTCCACAAAATACTTTGCATGTACGAAAGAATGAACTTTGTATAACTTACATGTTTATGAAAAGTGGCTGTGATTATAGAAATTGCTTTACTTTTCCATATTCAATGCAACTGCGTTATGCTGACATTATTTGCATATTTACATATTGCTGCTTTTAGTGAATGAATCCCCAGACTATGAACACTGCCCTTAATTTTGATAACAAGTAGACGCTCTTACCTATATAGACCTTTTAACCATAATCCAGGCCAGAGGCAAACATGCTTCCATCTTGTTTTTGTCTGTCTGTCTGTCTATCTGGGAGTGTTGTGTTTGGCAAGTTATGCTGACATTTGTAAATTGGGCAATATAATTTCCTTTATTATGGATGTTTATTTATTTATTTATTTACATTTGTTGACCTGGAGTGTCCGACTGGATGTAGGTCCATTTTCAGCGGAGGCCTGGGGAGAAAAGCTCCACAGTTAAAATAAACAGACAATAGTTACATTGGATTACATAGTGATTAACAATTTAATATAGAAATTACTTACAACATATTTACAGATGAAGAACATAGTACATCAGTAGACAACTAGAATCTTTATCTGTGAAGTACATAACAGACATTAACAAATGTTACAATAAGAAGTTCCTGCTGTATAATAAGTAATAGGCTTATGAGCATCTGAGTTGCTATAATCAAGTAGTTAGTGGAGTGGAAAGAAAGGTAGTGGTTGGATGGGGTGTGTGATATTAGAATGGGAGTTGCAAGGGCATAGCCAGCATGTTTTTAGGTGCGCTTTTAGTAAAGTTTTGAAGTGGGTGCATGATGGTATGGAGGTAATTGTGGGTGGGAGGGAGTTCCATAATTTGGCTATGGTGCAAGAGAATAGTGCTTCACCAGCAGAGTTATTAGCTTTAGTGATCTGCAAGTGATTTTTGTTGCTGGATCTTAGTGGTCTTGTGGTGTGATAGGGTTGGAGTAGATTCTGGAGGGATGGGACATTTAGTGGATGGTTTACTAGTTTGTGGGCGAGTGAGAGTTGATAGCATTGAAGGAGGTGAGGGAGTTCAAGCCAGCCAAGTTCAGCAATAGAGAGACAGTGGTGACTACGGTAGGATGCCTCTGTGACGAATTTGGTGATTTTGTTGTAGCAGGTCTCTAGCTTGTTTAGATCGCATTGCCTTAGGTTGGTATATATTGGAGAGGCATAAAGTAGGGTGGAGATGAGGTGGGAATTTACTATTGAAATCTTTGCTGCTTTGGTGAGAAGTTGCTTATTTCTGTATAACGCTCCTAGTTTTTTTATGGACTTTTTTATGGTCATGGATATGTGAATGTCAAATTTTAGTTTATTGTCTATTTCCACTCCTAGCAATTTGGTGTGTTCAGATGGGTTTATAGTGGTGTTGTCTTTTGCTGTGATGTTAAAGTGAGAGTTGTTCTGAGTATGTTTGGTGGGTTGGAAGATGAGTAGCTTAGTTTCATTTGGGCTGAGTATTAATTGGGCATCAGATAACCAAGTTTCAAGAGAGGAAAAGGCTTCCTATGTGACTTTTTGCAGTTTGGATAGGGACTGGTATGAGCAGGTGATGGTTGAGTCATCTGTGTATTGTATGAGTGTGCCATGTTTGGTGGCAGAGGCTAGATTATTGGTGAAAACAAAGAAGAGTAGGGGTCCAAGAATGGATCCTTGGGGAACCCCTATGGAGACAGGTAGTTGGGGAGATATGTCATTCTGCCATACAACGGATTGTTGGTGGTCAGACAGGTAACTCTGAAACCAGTTGGTGACTGATTGAGAGAAGGATAGGTTATTGAGGACAGAGATATGTTGTTTGTGTGGGACCATGTCAAATGCTTTAGATAGGCCTAAGAAAGTAGCAGAGGAGAGATAGCCATTGTTTTTATGCTGAAGGATAGTGTTAGTAAAGGAGAGTAAGGCAGTGGTGGTGCTATGGTTTGGTCAGAAACCATGCTGAGTATTGGAAAGGAGGTTGTTAGTAAGGAGGTAGTCTGAGACCTGAGAGTGTATGCATCTCTCTAGTATTTTGGAGAGTGGAGAGAGAATAGCTATGGGGCGGTAATTGGTTTAATGGTGTGGGCTGGAGGGGAGGGGGGTTGTGTTGTTTAGCTAGTGATAGTATGGTTTGTGTGAAGTGTGTGTCGAATGAGGTAGCAATATTTTCTGAGGAGTGAGGGATGTTAAGTGGAGGGATACTGACTTTACCTGGGTGTAGGATGGAGTTTATGGAGGACCAGAATTGTTTGGGGCTGTGTTGTGAGGAGTCTAGGGCAGACTGGTAGTATTGGAATTTGTCCTGTTCTTTTAGCTTTTTGACTCTATTGAGTTCTAGGAATTTCTGTCTAGTTGAGGGGGTTTTGGTTTTGCGCCAGTGCTCCCAGGCTTTATCCCTGTTTTTCATTTCTGACTTAATGGTTTTCTGTAGCCATGGGGAGGGTTGTACTTTGGTTCTGGAAAGTCTTATGGGGGCATGGTAATTAAGGATGCTCAGGAAGGTAGTATTAAAAAATTCAACTGCGTCATCAAGACTGAGGTACTTTAGAGGATGCCAGTTACATTCTTTGAGGGATGAGATGAATGTGAGTGGGTTAAAGTTCAGTTTTTTTACATATTTGACAGTAGATGACAGGTTTAACTTGGTATAGGTATTTTTTGAGTAGGAATGTTGGGGAGTGATCACTGAGGCTATCTGATAAGCAGCCTGTTATATATGACTGGGGCTCTTACTGACTAGTATACAATCCAGGGTAGTGTGCTTGCTGGAGTTTTTATTTATCCTGGTTGGCAACTGGACTAGTTGGGTGAAGCCATGAAGGTTTACATGATGGGTTGGATGGTTGCCAGAACAGGATTGCCAGTTAATATTGAAATCACCTAAAATGATAGTTTCTTGGGAGAGATGGTGGGTAGACCAGCTGAGGAGGTTTTCTAGTGGAGGGATGTTTTGGCCAGGTAGGAAATAGCATCCAATTATGTTGATGATTTTGTTTTGGTTTATTTTGAAGTTGGTATATATTATTTCTTCATTGCCTATTTGTGGAGCTGATGATTTTAAGATCTGGATGTTTAGATGCTGTTTAAATATTATAGCTACACCACCTCCTTTCTTGTTTAGCTGGTCTACTCTTAGTATGCCGTAACCTGTAGGGAGTATTTGCTCACTGGTAATGTGAGGTTTTAGCCAGGTTTTTGTCAGGATGACTATATCTGGGGAGTACAAGTCTATGGTGGCATGGAGTTCATGGACTTGTTGGATATACTTCTAATATTTAGGCTTAGTAGAAGGAAGTCACTTGGCTTTCTATTGGCTGTAATATGGGAGAAGTTGTGCTTTCTAGTCTGATTATGAGGATTGGGGTTGGGGATGGTAGGGTCAGGGTTGGGGTGGATGTCTCCACTTAGGGCTAGTTTTGATATGCATGAGGTTATTAGTTTTCTCAGTTTTTGAATGTGTTTGTTTATAAGGGAAACATTATGATTGTGCTTTGTGGGTAATAGGTATGGTGGGAGGCTTACTATGTTAAGTTGTAGGGATGTTTTATGTTTGAGTAATATAGTTGGTAGAATATGTGGGGGGTGCATAGTGATGGTTCTTGAGTTGGTGGTAGGGGAGCTGAGTGAGGGTGAGACATGAGTGGTGGTGTGAGTAGTAGTACAGTCGTAGTGGCTGAGTGGGGGAATGATGGAGCTTTGGTAGGATGTAAGATATGCAAGGAGAGTGCATGCAGTGAGCATAGGTAAGGCATGCTTGTACATGTTAGTTGAGGAGGTGTGATAGTAGTGGGAAGATGGAGGAGGTAGTGTTGGGTTAGAGCTGTGGTTGGCTATTGGAAAGATGGGAGGGGTTTGTGAGTGTAATAAAGGTGGGACCACTGGGAGTGGGAGGAAATAGGGGGCAGGGTGGGGAGTGAAGTGGGTAGAGACCCTGTTAGTTGCTCTTATGAGGGGGCTGGAAACAATCAGGTAACAGAGTTAACTGATTAATGAACATATGATAGTGACAAGAGTGGTTGTAGTTTTAAAAATGGTGCCTGCCACTGGTAATATTTATTAACTTTGGGATTGTCTTAAGGTAATAAACAGGGAAGGGGGAGGGGAGAACAAGGGTGTGAGCAGGCAGTTCTTTATACTGCTGCTAATGAGCCAAAGCAAAGACAAGTTTGTGTTTAAGAAACAATCACAATTAACCGAGGCCTGCTCTGAAACTGTAAGTCATTTCTTAACCATTTCTCAGGTGGAAAAACAGGATAACCTTGTATCAGTAGGCTACTGTGGTCTCAGTTTAAATTAACAAACACACAGTATTGATCAGTTATGGATACTATTTGCTAACAGAAGGAAATAAGTGAGAAAGTGGAAGATTGTGTGTGTGGGGGTGGGGGTGGGGGGTGGCTGCTTACAAGCCAAAGCAGAGTGCTCTCCAGGGGAAAATGAATATTGGCTCAAACAGGTAGACACATACTCAAAGTTAACTTTAGCTGTTTGCAGACAGTTCAGACCCGGACTGCACTTTTCTTATAAGACTGTTAAAGGTGGTACCGCAGTTGAATACTTAAGAGTGGTGTTAGATCTAGAAAAGAAGAGTACAGAGAGGAGTAAGCACATTTGAGATGGTAAAGAGATATTATAAAGATTACAAAAAACAAACTGAGCAAATAGCTACTGCATGCAGGAAAAGTCTTGAACCAACTATTAGTATATGCAGATACTAAGCCAATTGGAAAAACATCTGTTAGAAGAAACCTCAGACAGTTATGCAGCCTCAGATAAAAATATAGCGAGCAGCACTCTGTCATGGTTCTCTAATGTGATTCTATCCACCAGTAACAACACAATTATATAGAAATAATTAGACACCAGTATGAGCTGTCTAAACACAACACAATTACATGAATAACATTAGTGAACAAGGTGCAGCTATGCAAATAGACCATACATACTATTATACTAAAAACAACTTGGTGCATACAAAATGCTAGCATGCCATAGTAACTTCCAATAGTAAAGCATAAATCATATTAGATGTCTAACACAATTCAACATAAACATATACAGTTGTAAAATGTCTAACACAATTCAACATAAATAGGCATTTGCAATTGCAAAACACTTACTGGAGAGTCACTGAGCTCCTCATGGGGCCTGTAGCAGAGTGGATTGTAGTTTTAAAAATGGTGCCTGCCACAGGTAATATTTATTAACTTTGATGTTTGGATGTAAACATTCTTTAAGCTTGTTTTAAACTAAGTAAGTATTTGATGAAATGCCAACTGTAAATACTACAATCTTGTTTAAACAAAAGTAGTACATTATGAAATGGCAGCATTCTCAATCTTTGTTCCACCAAATATAATACTTTAAAATTTCGGAAAACATATATACTTTAAGTATTGATTACAGAATTAATGGGGACACATAAAAGTATATAATTAAATAAAATACATAGCAATTATTGTATATAACATGTTAAGATTTGATCAATTTGTTGGGTTGGATTAATATGATGTACACTAAGCCAGAAAGACTTACTGTGCAACATGCCTCTGATACAAAGGCATAACCAGTGGGAAGTCACCAGGGTTACATAGGACAGTCCATATTTTGGCCCCTGCTTCACAATTTCTAAAAAAAGGAAAAATGGCAAATGTCCCGAGATTTTATTCCAAAAATATTTTGTAAATTTCTTCTAATATTTACATAAAATGTTTATTTTGTATCTAAACAAATGTATTATTATATAAACGAACAGACATAATAACAATTTGACAAGTGTGAGCTCTTTCTTTGAAAAATCAGTCTTGTCTTTTGCATTGTTTAGTGGTATACTCTGCCCTGCAAAATTTCACTTTTCATAGAATTAAGTCGTGTACAAGCCACTGTACTTATGTATATATTGTTGAGCTAACAGTTGTAAACTATAATGCCACAACAGCCTAAGTAACTTGATTCAGTTCAAGAAAGTTTGAAAGATTATTCAAGCAAAACGGTAAAAGGAAACAGAGCAGCAGGAAAATCTAAACTCCAGTAATGGACTACAGTAATTATTTTGGTCATCTTATAGACTGCTAATAGGAGATATGTAATTGATTACACAGAGTCAAGTTTGACCCAATTCAATTTGAAAACAAGCAGAATCAACACAGGATCCAATAACTTTCTGCTTCAAATGACCATAAATAACATGAAAATACAGTAGATGTATTACCAAATAACTAACAGATTTTGAAAAAAAATGCAGCTTGCAGTAAAGATAACAGTATTCAAATACAACAATAGTAAGTACACAGACAACAGGAAATATCAGCACAGGATATCAGAGTTCAGGCTTCATGAAATCCAGTAGGACATACACTTGGCTTTTGGACCTATTCAAGAATCTCTAGTGTATGTATTATTATATTTCTAATGATTCTCACTGATGTTTTTTTTTTGTTCCCACCTTCATAACAGATTCACAGCACCTGTTTTCTTCAGCTGAAAAGTGACAGTATGATTTATTTTGTGGAAGCATAAACTTTTCTTATATTTCCTGCTCCATTAAGTGATTTTGTCAGTATAAGGTGTTTTGTTTCCTGATATCTAGGTCTGACTTGCCTACTCAACTGTGACAAAAGAGATGGCGTGTCTGTGTGAATCAATAGATGAGTATGTTAATTGATACAGAACATAAATGAGAAAGCTTATATATAAGGGCTTCAGCTGATTTACTCTCATTAGGAGGGAAATATGTCATGGTCAAAAGATTCTGCCATGTTTCCTCTTCTGGTAGAAATAATAATATTAACAGCAAGAATAACATAATGTAAAAGGTAATGTAAAATGCCAGAGAAAGAAGTTCACAAAGAGATCATTATGAGACTTCATGCCAGTCCAACATGGTACATACTGTTTTAAGTTCAATTACACAGAAGTGACACTACAAGAAATGCTTTATTTATATGCAGCTGTATAGGGATACTTTTTAGGGAAAAGATACCACTTTGAGATAAAGAAAATTTGTGTTCATTGTATAAACGGTATTTCAGAAATTTCTGTGTTGCTAATTAAGGTATGAGGTATCCTTAGTTTTAAAAATATTTTGTTGGAAATGGTAGAACTCAACACAGGGAATGTATTGATTACTAAAGGTCAGTTTGCATCGCAAGACAACTTGTATGTTAAGAGCATGCTGTAAGAATCTAAGTTACCTGAATGGGGAGAATGCATTAATAGGAAGTGGTGGGCAGATTCAATGGTAGAGAAGTTTTAAATGAGAGCAGTCATTAGCAATTGTGATCTGTATTTAACTGGAAGCCCATTTGCTCTTTTTAGGTGTGATCACTATGTTCGTTTCCATGGGCAATTGGCATGAACCTAACATTTTATTTTGGAATATTTGGTAACTTTTTGGCATGTTCGGTAAAGGCAAATGCATTTGGGGGAAGACAGCAGTCAAGCTATAGCAGAATGACTTTGCAAGCAATAACTTCCAGGGTAAATGGAAGGATGATACTGGAAAAAGTCTGTCAGTCTCCTTCTGATTGCTTGTCGTGAGCTACAGTTTATTTTTGTGACTTTGGAATGTTAAGGCAAGAACAATCTGCATCCCAAGACACATGAAAGAGTCAACATTATAAACTTCTTTGTTAAGAATTTTTTTTTTTGCTGATGAGCTTGTACAGTATTCTGTAGACTGTCCTAAAGAGAATTGTCCTGATTCCCTTCAAATAACTCACACCACACCAAAATAGCATTTGGCAACTTTTTATTAAACTTTTTAATCACAACTTTATTGAATAACATTCTTAGATTTATTAATCACAGCTTGAACAATTCAGCAGGGCAGCATATCCTGCTCACTCTGACCCAAAATAAGTAGCATTGCCTCAACCGCTCACTTACTGCCATTTATCAAGCACATACCACTGCTCACTTCCTTCCCCAACCAACCTCCTTGAATCCAACGCCCAGCACCAGAGGGGGAATAGAAGAGGGACAATCTTGCAGCTCTTCTCCACTTAACTGACTTATACACATGAATAACCAAATCCTCAATACCATAAAAAGAGGGAGGAAGCACAGGCAGCAAGTTCACACCTAAATCTTACCTCCCAACTCAGCTGAACATAAAACCCACTTAGTCCCTCCTTATATTTACCTCACTTCCTCCACAACACTCATCCATCCAAACTTAACCCTTCCTTATAAACTAATCTACTTAAACTTTCTTCATTTTCCACTCACTCTAACACCCCTTCCCCCACCAAACTTATAGACCTCTACTACTCACCTTTCATATAACTACTTTAAAGCATGTCTTGTCAAATTGGTTTGTTCCCAAACCTCATTTGTCTTGTTTTTTTTCGAGTTGAATGTCATTTTAAGTCATTAAATCATGTTAATGTTAGT